>NC_057404.1:45339434-45590944 GCF_019320065.1 Cervus canadensis | reverse complement strand
AAAATATACAAGCAACTCCTGAAGCTCAATTCCAGAAAAATCAATGACCCAATCAAAAAATGGGCCAAAGAACTAAACAGACATTTCTCCAAAGAAGACATACAGATGGCTAACAAAACACATGAAAAGATGCTCAACATCACTCATTATCAGAGAAATGCAAATCAAAACCACAATGAGGTACCATTACACGCCAGTCAGGATGGCTGCTATCCAAAAGTCTACAAGCAATAAATGCTGGAGAGGGTGTGGAGAAAAGGGAACCCTCTTACACTGTTGGTGGAATGCAAACTAGTACAGCCGCTATGGAGAACAGTGTGGAGATTTCTTAAAAAACTGGAAATAGAACTGCCATATGACCCAGCAATCCCACTTCTGGGCATACACACTGAGGAAACCAGATCTGAAAGAGACACGTGCACCCCAATGTTTATCGCAGCACTGTTTTTAATAGCCAGGACATGGAAGCAACCTAGATGCCCATCAGCAGATGAATGGATAAGGAAGCTGTGGTACATTTACACCATGGAATATTACTCATCCATTAAAAAGAATTCATTTGAATCAGTTCTAATGAGATGGATGAAACTGGAGCCCATTATACAGAGTGAAGTAAGCCAGAAAGATAAAGAACATTACAGCATACTAACACATATATATGGAATTTAGAAAGATGGTAACGATAACCCTATATGCAAAACAGAAAAAGAGACACAGAAATACAGAACAGACTTTTGAACTCTGTGGGAGAAGGTGAGGGTGAGATGTTTCAAAAGAACAGCATGTATACTATCTATGGTGAAACAGATCACCAGCCCAGGTGGGATGCATGAGACAAGTGCTCCGGCCTGGTGCACTGGGAAGACCCAGAGGAATCAGGTGGAGAGGGAGGTGGGAGGGGGGATACGTGTAAATCTATGGCTGATTCATATCAATGTATGACAAAACCCACTGAAATGTTGTGAAGTAATTAGCCTCCAACTAATAAAAAAATTTAAAAAAAAAATTTCTTTCCTTCTTGTGGTTTTGATGTGATATCTAAGTAAATATTGATTAACTCGAGGTCACAAACATTTACTTCTGTTTTCCTCCAAGAGCTTTAAAGTTTTACCTCTTACATTTAGGTCTATAACATGCTGTGAGTTAATTTGTGGTCTGAGTGAGGTAGGGGTCCAACCTCATTTTTTTGTATGTGAATATTCAGTCATCCAAAAACCATTTGTTGAAAATACTATGCTTTCCCCTTTGAATTGTCTTGACACCTTATTGAAAATAGATGGATAATATAAGGTTTATTTCTGGACTATCAACTTATTCTATTTCTCTGTTTATTAGTTTCCTATTGTTGCATCACAAATTATCACAAACATAATGACTTAAAATAATACAAATTAAAAATCTTATAATATTTTGAAATGGTCTCACTGGGCTAAACCCAACTTCTCTGCAGGGCTGTGTTCTCTCTAGAGGCTCTGGGAGACCTTTGCTTTTGGTAGTTTCTAGACACTGTATGTAGTCCTCCACAGTCAGGAGACACAGGTTCAGTCCCTGGGTTGGGAAGATCCCCTGCAGGAGGAAATAGCAACTAATTCCAATATTCTTCCCTGGAGAAGCCCACGGACAGAGGAGCCTGGTGGGCTACAGTCCAGAAGGGTCACAAAGTGTGGGGCATGACTGATCTCAGAGCACTTCAGCACTTCCACTTTGAAAGCAGTAACCAAATTATTCTGACCTCCACTTTCATCACTGCATCTTCTCCAACTCTTTCTCTTCTGTTCTTCTCTTTCCATGTAAGGATTCTTGTGATTTCATTGGGCCCATTCTGATAATCCAGGATACTCTCCCCATCACAAGATTCTTAATCACATCTGCAGATTCTCTTTTGCCATATAAAGTAACATATTCCCAGGTTGAGGGGATCAGGACATCTTTGGACATGCTATTTTTCTACTGCATATCAGTATGCCTATAACACACTGTCCTGATTATTGTAGCTTTATAGTAACTTTTTTTGGTGGAAGGCAGAGTACTTGATTTACAATATTATATTATATTTTAGTTGTAAAACACAGTGATTCAATATTTTTTATAGATTGTGCACCACATAAATTTATTTAAAATGTTGGCTATATTCCTTGTGTTGTACATTATACTCTGAATGGGAATGTAAAGTGGTAGTGCCACCATAGAAAATAGTATAGAGATTCTTAAAAAAAATTGAAAATGGGACTATTCTATGATCCAGCAATTCCATTCTTGGGTATATATCTGAAGAAAAGGAAAACACTAATTCAAAAAGTAAGTTTGGGAGTCTCCAAGTGTGAGTCATTTAACTTTGTTCTTTCTCAAGAATCTTTTGCTATACCAGTCCCTTGAATTTCCATGTGAATTTTAGGATCACTTTGTTAGTTTCTGCAAAATACCTAGCTGTTGTGTTGATACAGTTCTGTCGAATCTAAGATCTTAACAGTATTTCATCTTCTGATCCATGAACATGGAATATCTCATCATTTATCTAGACTTTCTTTAATTTCCTTCTATAATATGTATACTTTTTAATGGACTAGATTGTACTTCTTTGCTGAAATTATTTCTAACTGTTTTATCTTTTTGAGGCTATGATAAGTAAAACTGTTTTCTCAGTTTATTTTAGGATTGTTCATTGCTAGTATATACAAATATAATTGTTATTTGCATGTTGATTTTACACTTTACAACTTTGCAAAGCTTGTTTATTTTTATAATAGTTATTCTGTGAGTTTCATGGGATTTTTTAAATATATAAGATCATGTTATATGCAAGTTGAATTAGTTTTACTTCTTTCATTTCAATCTGGATGCCTTCTATTTCTTTTCCCTCCTAATCTTACTTGACTAGACCCATCACCTCCATTCTAATGCTGAAGAGAAGTGGTATGAGTGTACATCCTTATCTTCTTCTTGATATTAGAAGAAAAGGATTCAGTGTTCATCATTAACTATAATGTTAGCACGGGTGTTTTTTCACAGATGTATTATTAGGCTGAAGAAGTTCTATTCTCTTCTATATTTCTAGTTTGCTGAATGTTTCTATCATGAAAATGTTTTCCAAATGATTTTTCTTCATCTATTGAGATGATCATGTGGTTTTTGTTCTTTATTGTATTAATTAAATGAATTTTCAGAAACACCTTGCATTTCTAGGATAAATCCCACTTGATCATGCTGTATAATCCTTTTTGTATATGGCTAGATTTAGTTTGTGATTATATTGTTGAGACTTTTCCTATCTATTTTTATAAGAGATATTTGCCTGTAACTTTTTCTTGTGATATCTTTGCTTTGATTTGTTATCAAGTTAATACTGTCTCATAGAATGTGCTAGGAAGCATTCCTTCTTGTATATTTTTGAATAATTTATAAAGGACTTGGGTCAATTCTTCTTTAAATGCTTAGTAAAATTAAAAAGTGAGACCATTTAGGCTCAGCCTCTTATTGTTTGATGTTTTAAAATTGATTCAATCTTTTATCTGTTATAGATCTACTCAAATTTTCTATTTCTTTTGGAGTCAGGTTTGATAGTTTTGTGTCTTTTTAGAAATCTGTTAATTTGTTATCTAATTTAGTGGCAAACAGTTCATTCCAGATCCTTTAAAATTACATTTCACTTTACATTTTACATATTTACACTTGTAGTTTATATAAGTATAAACTACATGTATGAAGTGCTCGTGTTATCGGTGTACAGTTCTGCGACTTTTAAACAAATGCATATCACCCAAACCCTGTGAAGATACAGAATATTCTTATTATCTCAGAAATTTTCCTTGTGATATTTTCCAGTCTATTCCCTTCCTTTTGCTAAAGGTAAATATTGTTCTAATTTCTATCACAATAGCTTAACATCCATTCTTAGGAAACCACTAATCTGTTTTCTACTACTGTGAATTAATTTGATATTCTAGCCTTTTGTATAAACGGAATCCTAGTTTATACTCTATTTTTTTCTGACTTCCTTCATCCAGCATAACTATTTTGAGATTCATTTATACTGTTACATGTATCATTAGTTTATTCTTTTTATTGCTGACTAGTATTCTATTGAATAGATATACCACAAGCATTTTCTCTGAGTGGCTTTTGTTCATTCCCCTTTGCAAAACTCTTCCTTTGTAATCACTAACTCAATTTTCTTTCTCTCCCTCCGTGATTCTCTCGGGCACTGGGCTCCATCTTAGTCCCTTTCATCTTTTCCTTGTCTGAGCTTCCATCTCCTCCAGTCTATTTTATTCTTTTTCCATTACTCCTTATGAAGAACAAAAATGTAAGTCTTTATGAATTTCCCAAAGGTTGACATTCTGAGTATAGGAATTTAGGATGGGCTTATAAATTAGAGGTGCTTTTCCTTATGTTTGTTCTTGGGTCCTCAGAACTGTATGATGTACTTATTTAAACTTCAGGGTGCTTTGCCTCAAAAACTATTATGACAGAAAGCACAGTATAAATAATAAATAAGTAAAATATCCTTCCAGTTACCAGTCTTTGATATGCCAGGTGTGGTTTAAGCAACTTCTAGTAAATCCTGGATATGGAGCATTAAGGCAGATCTGTTATCTATTATTAGGGCCTGGATATAGGAAGCCCATTTTTAGATGGTTTCCTCCCCCCTGGGTATCTTGAACTGGGTGTTAAAGAGTGGAACATATGTTTTAGATGTAGAAATTCATGAATAAAATGGCCTTTGGGTAAGCCTAGGTATTTTAAACATCTGGTCCTCAAATGCAGAAATTAGCTTTCTATTCCTCTTGATGTAAGAACTGTCACGTAGACAGGGAAAATTTCAAGGCCACGACAGCAGCCTTCTAACTGATCTCATTGTTTTCATTCTGTCTGCATATTATCATATTTTAATATTCCTATTTTTCTGAAGTGCGGATTTGATTGTTTCTTTCTAATTTAAAAAACAGTCTTTGGCAGTCTTCTGATTTCCTTAGAATAATTTTCAGTTCCTATTACTTGGCACTAAGGATCTTTTACTGCTTATTTCCTTTCACCTACTACATCTTCTACAACTCTCTGTTGTAAGCAATGTGGCTAGCCTATGTATTTTCCTATCTCTGTATTTTTGTTCTTCTGTTTCACTTGCCTAGAATACATTTTCTTACTCCTGAAATTATAGCAACTTTCTTTTTTCTTTTTTTCCCCAATTATTTTTGTTAGTTGAAGGCTAATTACTTTACAATATTGTAGTGGTTTTTGCCATACATTGACATGAATCAGCCATGGAGTTACATGTGTTCCCCATCCCGATCCCCCCTCCCACCTCCCTCCCCATCCCATCCCTCTGGGTCATCCCAGTGCACCAGCCCCGAGCACTTGTCTCATGTATCCAGCCTGGGCTGGTGATCTGTTTCACACTTGATAATATACATGTTTCTATGCTGTTCTCTCAGATCATCCCACCCTCACCTTCTCCCATAGACCCCAAAAGTCTGTCCTATACATCTGTGTCTCTTTTTCTGTCTTGCATATAGGGTTATCGTTACCATCTTTCTAAATTCCATATATATGTGTTAGTATACTGTATTGGTGTTTGTCTTTCTGGCTTACTTCACTCTGTATAATGGGCTCCAGTTTTATCCATCTCATTAGAACTGATTCAAATGTATTCTTTTTAATGGCTGAGTAATATTCCATGGTGTATATGTACCACAGCTTTCTTATCCATTCGTCTGCTGATGGGCATCTAGGTTGCTTCCATGTCCTGGCTATTATAAACAGTGCTGCGATGAACATTGGGGTGCATGTGTCTCTTTCAGATCTGGTTTCCTTGGTGTGTATGCCCAGGATTGCTGGGCGATACGCAATATGATTGTGTATTGATTGCAATATGATTGCTGGGTCATATGGCAGTTCTATTTCCAATTTTTTAAGGAATCTCCACACTGTTCTCCATAGTGGCTGTACTACTTTGCATTCCCACCAACAGTGTAAGAGGGTTCCCTTTTCTCCACACCCTCCCCAGCATTTATTGCTTGTAGACTTTTGGATAGCAGCCATTCTGACCGGCGTGTAATGGTACCTCATTGAGGTTTTGATTTGCATTTCTCTGATCATGAGTGATGCTGAACATCTTTTCATGAGTTTGGTTTCCAGTGTCACCCTCTGTGAAGTCTAACCCTGAGTGTTTCCCACATCGTAACTACTATCTCTTCTAGCTATTCTGGAGTTAAAACAGCTAGCCTTTGCTATTCACATACTAAGCAGTAGGTCATTAACAGACCCATAGCTGATAAGTGACAGGATTCAACTGCAGTGTTTCTCACTCCAGCACTGATACTTTTATCATCGTATGCGCATTTTATCATGACACTTACAGCTGACCAGGTTGCATTTTACTTCAGAAACATTTACCTTGGGGCTTCCCTGGTGGCTCAGTGGTAAACAATCTGCCTGCCAACGCAGGAAACACAGATTCGATCTCTGATCCAGGAAGCTCCGACATGGTGTGGAGCCACTAAGGCCCTGGGCCACAACTGTTGGGCTGGTGCTCCAGAGCCTGTGCTCCATGACAAGGGAAGCCACCACAATGAGTCCGCACACCACAACTAGAGAGTAGCCCCCACTCGGCTGCCACTAGAGACAAGCCCATGTAACAGTGAAGACCCAGCAGAGCCAAAAATAAGTAAATAACTCAATAAAGTTATTTAAAAAAAATATTTACCTTGGGCGTAGACATTTCACTCATTCATCAAGTGTCCCACCATGCCTTACAGAAGGCCTTTCATCACAATGTTTAATAAATTAAAAAAAAAATGTTTCCCAAATTCTTTCTGCCTATGCCAGGCATCATTTCTGACATATGGAAATGATGACTCCATGTAGTGACATTATCCCTGTGACTCACTGTCAACGATGGACTGACTGGAATCCCATGTTCCCAATTTCTATGTGGCTCAGCTGGTAAATAATTCGCCTGCAGTGCGGGAGACCTGGGTTTGGTCTCTGGGTTGGGAAGATCTCTTGGAAAAGGGAAGGGCTACCCACTCCAGTATTCTGGCCTGGAGAATTCCATGGACTGTATAGTCCATGGGGTCGCAAACAGTTGGACATGACTGAGTGACTTTCACTTATCACTTACTTAATTTCTATTCATGAAAGAAGAAACCTGAGTTTCTTCAGATTTCTTGCAGGTCCTCATCCTTGGTCCATGTACCCACAGCCAGAGAACAAGAGGTACTACCAAAATAAACCTTACAATTGTGGAGACAGTTCACAGAGAAGGGAGAACTTAGAACAAGAGGCAGAAACCTTTAAATAATATCTTAGATAAATTAATGTTCATATCTTAATAAGGTAATGTTTTATTTGCTATGTTTTCCATGTGTTATTCTGGTAATAATGTTGTAATCTGTCTGGATGCTTCTTCAGTGAAATTGTGGACAGAAAAAGGCAATGGATTTTAATATTTTAATTCTAGAGCCATACTTCTTAAATCTCATTGAGCAGGCCAATAGCAGAAGCATTATGATGTCTTTGTTTTCAGAGAAAAAGTTGTCCATGTTGCCTATATGTTTGAGTTGACTTTGTACTTTGTGGCCGGGATTATTTTTAAAAGTTTAATTATGTAGTGTAATCTATGCTTTTGGTGTTAATAAGTGACTGGATACCATGCCATGCCATACTGACTTTTAAGAGGTCTCAGGTTTTCAAAGAAACAACTAACCACTTAAAGAAAAACCCCCTTGGATGCAGAGGGCATAAGTCCTTCTTAGTGTATCTCTCAAGTGTATCTCTATCAAAAACTCTATAATTTTACTGTCTCTGACAGTGAAAAGAAGTTGTTTTTCTCACTGCTTTCCTCCTTAGTAAGTTGGTGGTTCCTCATATAAAGGATTTTGCCCCCCATCTGGGTAAAGTGTCAGATATTTTCCATCATTTCAGTGGGAACAGCAGCCAAACCACTGCAGAGGGAGCCATGCCAAAGGGAAGGATGTTCAGGAGTGGACCACAAATTGCCTCCCAGGATCTCGTATCATAGTTAATTAATTGAGTGCTGACAGTGTGTTTGCCTCTGTTAAGCAAGGGAGAAGCAGCAGACTCAACTTTTTGCATTCAAGATCTGAGGCAGTCGGACACTACAGGGTAGGTTGAAATACTCCAGTGGTTATATCTCGAGTACAAACGGCTTTACCTTCATGGTGTAATTTCTTTTCAGGCATTAGGGAAATTATGACTTAATAACATTAAAAAATATGACCTTCAGAAAAAAATTTAGAGATGAAAAGCAGTTGCCTGATGAAAAACGAAATCTTTCCTTTTGTCATACAAATCCTGTTTTCTTACCCTCAAAGTGTTAGCTAGAGTTAATTTCGCTTGCTCTCTGTGTAGAAGAAAATAACCCTCAGAAACGAACCCAAATTCATTTTAGTTCCCTGGAGATTTGTGGTTCTTGAATATAAATGCAGACTCGTTGTCTATGTGACAGGAGGTGAAATTGGGTGAAGGCCAAACTGAGTCTTCAGAATATAACCATGCCTTGCAAATGCCAATTATTCTAATTGGGTTACCTCTCCTGTTAACAAGTTCCTTTGCTTTCTTAGACAGTTATATAGGGAATTCTCCACAAGTTCTTCCAATCTCCTATGACCCAGATGTTGTCTGTATAAGAGTAAAAATGTGAACAAATCTTGAAGAACTTGACACAACTTTAGATTGTTGGTTTCCCTGGGGGCAGGAGAGATTAAGAATGTGTTACCTTCATTCAAGCCTGTGGTAAGTGATTGATGAATTTAATAAAATGATTTGATTTTTGATAGGTACTATTTCTTGGAATAAGTATCAGTGAATCACAGAAGAGAACTAATTGTGCCTACGTGTAATTCTGAATCTATGAGGACGAACATGTATTTGTTTATTATACTGAGTGAGGAAGAAGGAAGATAGAATTATGGTACAGGAAATAGAAGTCAAAGTGGAACAAAATTGCTTACTGGCAGATATGGTGGGATAAGAGGTTACAGCTAAAAACACGAAGTATGAGTTTTGAGTTTTTCAGATAAAAAAAATTACTTATGACCAGCAGGTCATATTATATCAAATATGATATATCTTCCAAATCTCTTTATGGTAAAACATTTTTTATTATCTCTTGATGTGGAACTTAGACATAATTTCTTCTGCAAACAAACCATGTATCTTCTATAGTAAATCAGATGATTCACAAGCAATTTAAGTTGTGATTGATTTCTTTTATGAAAACAAAGTTTTGGCTGAGAGTTTTTGGTTTGGGCTCAATAGTCATTTATTTCTTATGCACCTATTATGTTCCGGGCCAGAACTTGGAACTAGAGTCTATGTTCATTTTATTACCATGTTTTCCATACTCAACATCTCAATAAAAACAGACATGATTGCACTCCTGATAGAAGGCAAACTTAACTTGTGGATTTAAATACTCATATTTACTGTAGCTCTAACTCAAGACCAGCCTATTTCAAGTCATTTTCTCGGTCCTTTCTGTGATAAAAATATTCTGGCCAGCAGAGCTGTTGTGGGATTTGAGCTTGTTGTAAGTTGACTAGTATGGATGTCAACCCAAAGGCCACTTGCTGTAGCAGAACAGCCATGGGATTTGGAACACTTTGGATTTTTCCTCCAAAAGCATCTATAATGAACAGAGTTATTTCGAAAGCATTCCCTGCAGTTCATGCCTTAATTCAATCATCTGGGAACAGGAAAGCAGATCCCTCTCAATACACCACTAACTTGGATTTCTATGGTATTATGCACAATCTTCTCATTTATTTTTACAGTGATAGAGTGGTTTCTGAGCCAAGTTCTCCAGGCGTTTGGGGAAGAAGGAAAAGGTTTTGAATGCTTCCAAATTCTTTAGGTGACAATTGATGTTTTTTATTTTCTTGTTCTTCTTCAGAAATGAAAACAAACATACTAAACTCTGCACCTTAGAGCAGAAGGATGTGATTCTTGGCCTCTTGGATCCTTTTGGCAAAAATCAACTCCTTTGGCTCATAAATATTTTGTTTCTACCACTTCTCTTTAAATTCTTTACTTCTCTAGCTTTTACTGATTTGCTTTATTACTTTGAACCAGAAAATTAGAAAAGAGAACCTAAACTACATAGAAGGAGTAGATAGGACCTAATAACATTATTCATGAAAATGGTATCTGTTATCCCCTTTAGCATTTGCTTAGCAATTCCACAGAAAGGATAATTTACTAGATTTCTGAAGATTTTATTAGTTCTCAGATGGGCATATAGTAAACTATTATATGGAAATAAGGTCAGTAAATACATGCTGGTTTTTGTTTAGGAAAAACCCTTCTAAATCAAAAATGTCAGTGATCGAGCACTTACCTTTCTATTTATTCACAATCTTTCCCCCAAATCCTTTTCTCTCCCTTATTTTTTTTTGAATTATTAACTATAACTTTCAGCATTTACTTTGTAGTGGAGATAAATCGGTAATGGGGTACATTTCAAACCAAGCAAAATCTGCATTGACTGAAGTTATTAAAGAGTGAAAATCATTGTGAGAAACAAATCTCCTAGAAGCCTAAATGAACAAAAATGCCTAAACAAACAAAAAATTTCATCATGAGAAATCCTTTTCCTTGTATGTAATGAAATCCAATCAAATTGCTTTCTTTGGAACTATGTTTTAATAACTTAACAGTATTGATTTTAACAAGTCATTTCCAAATAGAATGTATCACAAGTATTTTCTTTCAGCATCTAGCTGAATCAGAGCCATGTGAATGTGTTTTGCAGTATCCAAGAGCAATGTAATGAGTAGAAGGGGTTTATGTTTCTGTAACAGAATTGAAAGTAGCAAGAATAAAGAGTAAGTTTTGTTTCCCAGAAATAACCAACTATGGAGGAAATTTTTATTGCTCTAGGATTCTATATTATCCTAATATTTTTAGGACAATATCTAGGAGGTTAGTAGAGAAATTAGATGTTGGTATATGGGAAATTGCTTCTAAGGCAAAAGGGAATGGGAGGAGTTCCTTGGTTATTTTTATAAAGTTAACCTTCTGTCCTATAATTTATCTTACTTTTCCCTCCAACTTCATGGTTCAACTCCTGAACTGAAAATTGAAATTGCTTTAATTTCATTTAGGGGTCAAAGGAAAATCCTTTTAATTTTAGGGGTTTTTTATGTTTTAAGAAATACTGTTTGTTTATTTTGGTTGTGTTGGGTCTTTGCTGTGTGGGCTACTCTGTAGTTGCGGTCGCAGGCTTCTCATGGCAGTGACTTCTCGTTGCAGAGCAGAGATCCAGGGTGCACAGGCTTCACGGACTCAGTAGTTGTGCGTCGTGGGCTCGAGAGCACAGGCTCGATTGCTGTGGTCCACAGTCTTGGTTGCTCCATGGCAGGTGGGATCTTTCTGGGCCAGGGATTGAACCTGTGTCTCCTGCATTGACAAGTAGACTCTTTACCACTAATCCACCAGGGAAGCCCTAACTTTAGTTTTGACTTTACAATATGGGAATGCATAAAAATGAAACATTAATGGAATTAAATTTAACTCTAGAATAAGATAATTGGTGTTTGATATATAAATCCCAGAACATTGGGTTGCAAGTAGATTCAAAGTTAGTTAATAATAGGTATTCAAAGTAATAATGATAAGAACAAGGTGAATCTAATTTAATTTCTTTTAGATAATGATGTTGTGCCAGAATTAGCTAGGGCTATTTGAGCCAGTCCTCTTATAAAGCTATAAGCTGCTTGATGTAGTAAGGTCAGATAAAGGAGATTATATCTAAGATGCTTTGACATAATCATCATCACTAAAGAAGAATGGCCAATAAAGAATTACAATCCACCTCTGCCATTCTCTTCCAGAAGCCCAGGTTAATTATTTTTGAACCAAAGTTGAAAGGTATTACTGCAGTCTCCTGGTTCACCTGATAAAGTTCTGCTAGATATTTAGAAAACTGGATAAAGAAATGAGTGACTAGAACTGTGACCCTAAAACAAAGAATCTGAAAGAACACATGGACTTTCTCCCTGCTTCTTTCCTGAGACAGACCACATGCATCCCTATGAACTTAACACTTGTCAACTTCACATTGAGTTAAAAGGTGTAAAACCCTGTTACACTTTGAAATGGCTCTTCTAATTATTTTCCACACAAAATATAACAATGGCAACAAAAAGCTGTGTCACGTCCCTTGGAATCTGCAGCCCTGAATGCCAAAAAGAGAGTGACACAGTTTGGGTTAAGTGAGCTGTCCTGGTTGTTGTTCAGTCACTAAGTCATGTCCGGCTCTTTGTGACCTCATGGACTGCAGCACACCAGGCCTCCCTGTCACTCACCATCTCCCAGAGTTTGCCCAAGTTCATGTTCATTGATGCTATCCAGCCATCTCATCTTCTGTCGCCCTCTTCTCTTTTTGCTTTCAATCTTTCCCAGCATCAGGGTCTTTTTCAATGAGTCAGCTGTTTGCATCAGGTGGCCAAAGTATTGGAGCTTTGGCATTAGTCCCTCCAATGAATATTCAGGGTTGTCCTGGTACCTGGCTTAAAAGATGACCCAGAGAACACAAAGGTAGCATATTTCTATGGAATGTCATCTTCTTTCTGGACCTCTTCTATTTCTATTTTCTTGAATTGGGCAATAATCAAATTTTGAGAGGTACAGATCATGATCCCAGTAAAGACACTCTGCTTCCCTCTTCACTATTTAATAAATTTAACTTTTATTAGAGGTTAAATCTGATTTATCAAATGGTTTTAGCATGTTGAAAAATATAATGAAATAGGAGCCCAGAACTTCATAAAAATTGCACCCAGTAGCATTCTGTTAGAGAAAAATGTCAAAGGGTAAACTAGCAAAATGAATTATACCTTTAACTGCACTGTCTGGGGACACTATGATTCTCTTCTACCATCCAGCAAGGAGGAACCCATGTCTCATATTCAGTCACTCTTGGCTTGGCACGGGAAGCTGGTATTCCTCTATCTCAAAGTCTTGCTTTGATGCTGATTTCATATATACTCAGTCTTAGATCCCTATCAGAGAAGACTGACATTGATGCTTCATCTTCCCCTTTTAAAATTTTCACTACTAGGTTTGATGGGTTTGATGTTGAATTGGTTTTTGGAGGTGAGAAAGAAGCATTTATTTGTCTAGAAATTTTCTTAATCTCTGTGAAAGGATGTGTGATTATTCAGCATCAAGTTCATGCCACATTAGCATTCTATAGAGAAACAGTTAAAAGCTGATTGCATTATAGGTGTGATTTTTTGGATATACCTCAGCCAACGTCCTGAGCATATTTTTACATCCTTTTTTTGTTGCTGAAAAATGAAGAACCAATAGTTCTCTGTGCCTCAACAAGGACTGAAATGTCACTTCAACAAACACAGTGGCTGTAATGATAACTAGTGTTATGTTTTGCAGTTTACAAGTACGTCTAAATAAACTGTGGTACATCCAGACACTGGGTTATTACTCAGTGCTAACAGAAATGAGCTATCAAGCCACGAAAAGACATGGAGGAAGCTTAAATGCATATTACTAGATGAAAGAAGCCAATCTGAAAAGGCTATATACACTGTTTAATTCCCACTATATGACATCCTGGCAAAGACAAAACTATGGAGACAATAGAAAGATTCATGGTTGCTGGGATTAGGGAAGAGAGGGGATGAAGAGATGGAACACTGAGGATTTTTAGGACAGTAAAACTATTCTGTAAGATACTACAGTGGTGGCTACATGTCAGCATACAGTTGTCAAAACCCATAGGACATGTGACATAAAAGTGAACCCTAGCCTAAACTCTGGACTTTAGGTGATAATGGTGTGTGGATGTAGGTTCATCAGTTATAGTAAATTTACCACTGTAGTGTACAATGTCAATAGTGGTGAAGGTTGTATGTATAGGAACATAAAATCTATGGCATCTTTTTGCTTAATTTTTCTGTGAACCTAAAACTTTTAAAAAATTATGTTTCCTAATTTAAAAACATACTTCCTTTATTAATCTTAGCAATAATTCTATAGAATGGTTAAAGCATGTTATTTTCATTTTCAACAAATACTGATCAAATGCCTACTTACTCTTTTAGGCACTGGGATCTAGGTGGCAAATGTCCTTGCCCAGTGGAATTACATGGCTACGTTGATTTGACTGCTAATCAGTTTGATTTAAAATTCAAGCTTGGTTCCCTTAACTCTGTACCTGAGAGTCTTTCAATTACATTTCACAAGTTACTTGTGGCTAACCCTCAGTGGCAGAACAGAATATAAAGGATATAAAACAGGGTTAGAGTTAAGTGGTCAGCAAAGCATTATCGATTATAAACATAGACAAAAGGACATTGCAATCTGAGATTCTATACCTGTTCAAGGGAGAAATTGTGTAGATACCTAAAAAATGATGTTTGTAAATATGAAATATTAAAAATTGAAAATATTTGCTTTAGGATATGATGGTGCCTTAGAAACACTTTTTTTGGTAGATGAATTGCATTCACAACTACAGAAAAGAGTGATTTTTGGAAGTATTTCTAGTATTTCCATGGTAGATTTGATCAATATGTGGTCGTTTACAGCTTGGCTGTACAATGGATCTTTTTTCTTTTGAAAACATGTCTTTTTAAATAGACTCTCTGGAAGAAGTTTAAAGGGAATGTGTTGATGCTTAACTCTATTACAACAGACACTAGATGTGCTTAAAGTTCTTTTCTCAAAATCGGTCTAGATTTCACTGAGGTTATTTTCAAGTACGGAAGTTCATTTCATCAACATCATTCGTTTATCATCAAGATCTATCCCTGCTTTGGCTAAATCAAATAGTTTTCAAAACCACAATTTAATTATTTTTGAATCATCCATTAAAAAACCCCACCTTAAAAATGAAATTAACTCCAGATTAGTTATAATAGGAAAAAAAAAACTTTGGCATTTCTTTAGGGTTCTACCCTAGGGTTTTCCAGTTTTATCACATTATAAAATAAACTCAATTTCTGTGCTCATTATTAAGTAATACTGACTTCTAATGTTCAGTTCAGTTGCTCAGTTGTGTCCGACTCTTTGCGACCCCATGAACCGCAGCACGCCAGGCCTCCGTCCATCACCAACTCCTGGAGTTTACTCAAACTCATGTCCATTGAGTCGGTGATGCCATCCAGCCATCTCATCTTCTGTCATCCCCTTCTCCTCCTGCCCCCAATCCCTCCCAGCATCAGGGTCTTTTCCAATGAGTCAACTCTTCGCATGAGGCGCCCAAAGTATTGGAGTTTCAGCTTCAGCATCAGTCCTTCCAATGAACAGCCAGGACTGATCTCCTCTAGGATGGACTGGTTGGATCTCCTTGCAGTCCAAGGGATTCTCAAGAGTCTTCTCCAACACCACAGTTCAAAAGCATCAATTCTTCAGTGCTCAGCTTTCTTTATAGTCCAATTCTCACATCCATACATGACTACTGGAAAAACCATAGCCTTGACCAGACGGACCTTTGTTGGCAAAGTAATGTCTCTGCTTTTTAATATGCTATCTAGGTTGGTCATAACGTTCCTTCCAAGGAGTAAGCGTCTTTTAATTTCATGGCTGCAGTCACCATCTGCAGTGATTTTGGAGCCCAAAAAAATAAAGTCTGACACTGTTTCCACCTTTATTTCCCATGAAATGATGGGACCAGATGCCATGATCTTAGTTTTCTGAATGCTGAGCTTTAAGCCAACTTTTTCACTCTCCTCTTTCACTTTTTCAGTTAGGTGGTAGAAAAAGGTTTGGCGTCCCAAACTGCTTGGGTTTGAATCCTGGCTCTACGTTGCTTTGAGGAAATTGCTTAGTTTCTCTGTGTATTCTGTAATTTCACTGTAAGTTGGATTAGTTATAACTGCTCTATGAGGATTACGTGAGCCCACCAACATAAGGCAAGCTCCCTTGGTAGACAGGATTTATCAGGACACCATTTCCTATTTATGATCACATAAAGCCAAGGATAGAGTTAGCATTTTTTTGGCTTCTTTGGATGATGCAGAGGTTTCTGGTTGCATATTAGCTTTTTTTAGGTTCTCACTGTGATGGTTTTTTATCAGCTTCTAATGTAGCACTTGCTCAGTGGGTCTCTGACTTCCTCAGAGTTCTCATAGATCACTTCTCCAATCACAGGCTCAGTCTCTGAGCTTGGTTGGGTTTGCTTTTTCTGCCTCCTAGAGACAGATTCTCTAGAAGGTCTTCTTACTACTGGAAGCAGGGGCAGGAGGGAGGAAATAATTAAAGAGCCTTAATGGCAGCTTCTTACCAGATTACTTTTTCTCTCCTGATGTTAGTCATTATTGCTGCAAGTTTTTATTTTCATTCCAAGTCTTACTTATTGCCCATGGCTTGCATTTCAATAGCAAAACAACTAGCGCTAGGTTTATGGTGATTGTTCTTTTATGTAATCTTGTCCTTCGAGCATCTTGCCAAAGGTGGTTATGATTTCACTACAATAACAGACATTTGGTTACTTCACAAAAGTCTCATTCAGTTCTCTGGTGTCTTCCTCCTTATTTCCATTGTTATCTTTCCATCTCTATAATATGCCACACTGCATTCATCAGTCACAGGTATCTCTTTAACAGGATTTGGAGCTAAAATCCTGCTTTTTCATATTAGCCAGACTGTACTATGGCAGTATTTCCAATGTTTAACACATTTTCCCCCCGCCCCGGAAGTGGTTTAATTCATGGTGAGGCTTAGTCTAGGCATCCACTTAAGCTTTTCTAGTTTTTTTGTAACAAAGAGGAGGAGCATCTGAAAACTGAACTTCTGGAGATATGAGCTACAACACAAGCAGAGGACAAAAAAAGAATCAGTAGACATCAATATTTGTGATTCATATTCATTTTTACTCTAAATTAAAGTAAAAATTGTTTTAGAAATAGAAAGAATTATAGGGAAGTATTAAGTATAATGTAATAATTATTTATTTTCCCAGCAGCAAGAAAGAACCACCATTTATATTCTGATGTGTTTGCTTCCCATTTTCATTACTTTCTGTTTTAATTAAAAATCACTTTACCATATTTATAAAATTGAAATATGCTGATACTATGACTTCAGACAGTGCAGATAAAGTAAAATTAAAAAGATTGAAAAAATTCAGTCACTCCCATCATTTGAAAACAAGCATTATTATCATTTAGTAAAGATCATTTTGGACGTATGTTTATTCACATAATATAGAGGAAAAAGATGGAGAAGATATAAATACTTTAATAAAAATTAGATCATGATACTGATACTATCTCTGATAAAATTAATATATACTTTGAATTGAATTAAATATAAGACAAGCTGAGCTGAAACAAGGAATAAAAATTTCATATTATAAATATATGCATAATATAGTTTACATCCATTTTGAAATCTGTTTCTAACACTAAAATTATTTTGTGTCTGTTCTTACTATTTTATAATTAAATTTCTCTTTCTAAGTCATATATCATTCTAATGATTTATCATTGGCCTTTAAGCTTTTATTATACTGAATTTATGTTCTTATTAAATTATAAGAAATTTTCTTCTTTTGAGTTATTTTCTTCTATCCACATCCCTAGTCTTTTTACCTGCTCTTTCTCCCTCCCTTCTTCCCTTGTATTTTCTTTGCTATTTCATAGGGTTTTCTTCATGCTTCAATGGCTTTGTCTAGATATTCAGTTTGCTATTATACAGAGTGAGTGAGTTTTTGACTCTTTCAATGTTATTTGAGTTTTCCAAACTACATGCTATCGGCGGGGGAGAGAAGGAAAGCGGAAGAGAAGAGGGAGAGGGGGGAGGGAGTATTTAGTTTTTGTTAGAACTCTTGGACTCTGTTCTCGCTATTGAAATATTTTGAACTTTCTGATTATTTCTTACCCAGGAATAGTTATAGAACCTTTACTTCTGTAAGAGAAAGTCAAGTCAAGGTTTTCTAACCTTCTGTACATCCCACTGTATCTCAAGAAAAGGAACAAGAAAAGGACTTACATCTCATGTCCTTTTACCTAGATCTGGGGTATTAATAAAAATTCTTATGACTTTATCTTTCAACAATGTGCATTGTGCTGGGTGCAGTTGGGTTAAGTTTCTGAGCACTGCTGAAGCATTTTCTGTTTCTTTTATTGGGAGCTGGGTTTTTGCAGATACTGTGTTAGGCTTTGATTTTGTTGCAGATTGTCACAGATTCTTTTCCTCTCTTTAGGCACACTTCCCTCCAGTGTGACTTTCTCCTGTCAAGAAGGTAGCATTTATTTCCCTACCCTTTCAATCTAGGCTTTGCTGTGTGCTTGCTTTGGCCGATGGGATGTTTGTAAATATGACATGAAAAGCACTTGAGCAGTAAGGTCTGTTATTTCTTGCTGTTCCTGGATCTCTTTGGCCACTATATGCAAAAGTCTAGGCTAGACTGCCAGAGCATGAACAGCATGTGGCCCAGTTATCCTAGTATCTTGGATGACAGCATGCCTGTTGCCAGATGTGAGTGAAAGATCCTTGATCACACAGCCGGGTGGACCAACCCACTAAACTCATGAAAGAACCCAAGAGAGATCAGCCAGACAAAGATCAGAACAGAAGAGTGACATAGATGAGCTAAATAATGATGGCTTTCTTAAGACGCTAAGTGTTGATTTATTATGTAGCAAAAGCGAATTGATCCAGTACCTTTTTGTTACCAGTTACAGGAACAGGAAACTTCTAAAATATAAATTGCTCAGTCACATTTGCAGTATTTAGTTGGTTAAGGTTGTTAATTAGGAGACTTCTGAATATGGTGCTGTGTGTTCTGTGCTGTGCTGTTTCTTCAGCCATGTCAGACTCTTTGTGACCCCATGGACTGTGGTCCACCAGGCTCCTCTGTCCATGGGATTCTCCAGGCAAGAATACTGGAGTGGATTGCCATGCCCTCCTCCAGGGGATCTTCCCAACCCAGGGATGGAACCTGCATCTTTTATGTCTCCTGCATTGGCAGGTGGGTTTTTTTACCACTGGTGCCACCTAATTGCAATATAAACTCAGCCAAAATTACTTGTTAGTTATGTAATGCTTTGTAACCCAAGAATACTGGAGTGGGTTAGCCTATCCCTTCTCCAGGGTATCTTCCCGACTTAGGGATTGAACCTGGGTCTCCTACATTGCAGATGGATTCTTTACCAACTGAGCTATCAGGGAAGCCCACTTTGTAACCCACCTTCCCATAAGATAAATTCAGAGACTTCATACATTTAAAACATTTTGCCAGGCATGTCTATATTCTTCTGACAGTCTAGGCGATCACAATGGTCCTTCTGATTGGCTTCTAACTGGGATAGCTCTGTTTTAGTAAGCT
This sequence comes from Cervus canadensis, assembly GCF_019320065.1. Taxonomy (NCBI): domain Eukaryota; kingdom Metazoa; phylum Chordata; class Mammalia; order Artiodactyla; family Cervidae; genus Cervus; species Cervus canadensis. Next base: position 45,571,629 of record NC_057404.1, on the reverse strand, counting down.
TATGCTTCCAGTTTCATAGGGACCAAAAAAATGATTAATTGAATTCACCTTCTTTATTTTTTTCTATGCCTATCTTTACCCTTTCCTTATTTTGAGTTTTATTCAGAAAGATATTAATCATACACCAGAGGAATTTACAATGAATTCATTTTGGTCTGTCAGTATGGGAGATCTCAACACAAATCCTACAAAGGGGCCACAGAAAATAATGGCAAACAAATGCTCAGAAGCAAATTATTATTGAATGCAGCAGAATGTCACGTTTGTTTTCAGCCTCAAGAGCTTAAGATCCTTTTTAATGGGCTTTGTTGGGAAAGATCTGAAGGCTTTCATGTCATACAACCTGGAAGGTTGATCATTTTGGCTGTTTTCCAGGCTGACCTATTTATGTGAAAGACAGCCTGACTGCAGATACACTTTTAGGTTTTGGTGCTGGCAGATGAGGTTAATAGTCTAGGCAGGTGTCTCCAACACTGATCTAGATGGCTTGAAACCTTGACATTTTGCTAGATGAGGATACATTCCAGGCACATTTGCATGTTTTGACCCCATCAACTCAAGTCAAAATTCATACTCTCTGACTTGGAATGTGCACCAAATATTAATAATTGCAATTTGGTTTAGTGAAAACAGACCCCCATTTAGAGTCTGAAAATTATGATTGGAATGTGGCTCCACAACTCATTAGCTGGGCGACCTTTGGCAAGTCTCGTAATTAACTTTAGCCTCAGTTTGTAAATCTGTAGCGTGAGAGTGATAGTATACTGCTTCCCACAAGGAACTGCTGTGAGTCGAATCAGTGTTTATCACTGTCAATTATAATGCAGGGTGTAATAAAAGAATTACTGCACATCTAGAATCTCCAGAAAAAAAGGATCCTTAGGTTTATAAGACATCCCTCCCACTTAATTTTCCTCTTTGAATAATCCTTCAGGCATGTGTTCCTTTTGTGATAGCTCCAAATCTGTGCATCTCTAGCCAAGAGCTATCTTCTGTATTCCAGAACTGTTTCTCTAAGTGACCACGGGTCACCTTTTCTTGAATACCACTGAGGCACCTCAAAATCAGCAAGTCACAAATGGAGCCCCTCACTCACTCTCTCTGGGAATGTTTCTCCTGTGTTCTTTACATTGGTTAAGGACATTGCCATATATCCAGCTGCCCAGAACAGAAGTCCTAGCATCATCTAGGACACCCTTTTTTCTCCCTCATTATCTGTATCCAAATAAACACTAAGTCTTGAACTCTACCTCCTTGGTAGTATTCAGATCCATCCACATCTCTCCATCCCTCTTGCCCTTTAATTTCTCATCTGGATTACCACCACAGCATCTTTTGTCATCTCTTTTCCTCTTATCTTAATTTCTCTCTCTTATTTCTCACACTGCAGCAATCTAAAAACTTCAGTCTATACATCATTTTTAAAGAATTCTATCTAATGGTGTAACTCTCTTCAAAGCCTTCTGTGGCTCCTTTAGTCCCTCATGCAGAGTTTAATATGTGAGGGCCACCATGCCTTGACCATGCCCGTATCTCTAGTCTTTTCCCTCTCCGTCTCCTTGCACAGTTTTCCTCCTCCTTTGTAGTTGTCGAACATGCCATGGACTTTTTTGTCAGTGTTTTTGTTCTGCCTGGAAAAACCATCTGCTACTCTTCTTGCCAGAACCATTTGTCTCTCAAGTCTCAGATCCAGGTGTCACCTTCTCTAGGAAGCCATTCACGGCAATAAATCACAGTGTACTGCAGTGATTAGTTTACCTGACCAGACTAAAAGGTAGAGGCCTTGCATTATTCATCAGGTCACAGTTATCACTTCCTATTGACTGTGAATGTGTCTTATCTTTAGCAGGGGTTCTGCCAACCTGCTACTAAAGTAGTCCAACATCACAGTTAATATTACTATTATTTGGAGTCAGACACATATAAATTGGGCTTCCTGGGTGGGCTAGTGGTAAAGAACCTGCCTACCAATACAGGAGACCTAAGAGACATGGGTTCGATCCCTGGGTCAGGAAGGATCCCCTGCAGGAGGTCATGGCAACCCACTCCAGTGTTCTTGTCTGGAGAATCCCATGGACAGAGGAGTCTGGTGAGCTACAATTCATTGGGTTGCAAAGAGTTGGACATGACTGAAGTGACTGAGCATGCGCACACACGCATATAATTCAGAGTCTAATCTTTTCAATCCATTTCCAAGTTTCACCCTCATCAACCCAAGGCAAAATTCATACTCTGACTTGGAATTTGCACCAAATGCTAACGATAGCAATTTCACTTAGGAAAAATAGATCCCAACTTAGTGTCTAAAAATTATGATTTGAACTTGGTTTCACAACCCATTAGTTGGGCAACCTTTGGCAAGTCTCATACAGTTTTTTAATCTGTAATACGAGAATGATAGAACACTACTTCCCTCAAGGAACTATTTACTGTGAGTCAAATGAACAGGAATGAAAACAGTATCTCTTTCCTAGAATAAAACACTATGTCCCGTAATGGCTCAAAAGCGATTATTATTTCCAATTTTAATTTTTATCAGTAGAAAAACCTGAATATCAAACTTATGTCTATGAGTCAAGTGCATAGTTTCTAAGGTGTGGATTTTGAGACATCCATATTGATGCTTCAACATACTAATTGATTACTTCCAGGTTCCTTAAAGTAATATTGGCAGAAAAATTGTACTGTGAATAAGTTATATTTTATTAGATTAAAGAATTCCTGTCTTGATCCAGTGACTACCAAACATTTCATTTCTGGTTTTGGATCCTAGCACTAAAGAAAACACTAAGTAAAACAAAACAATACCAAACTCAAATTTAAAATGATAAAACAGGAGTTTAGAGACCTGTTAGAGCCTGGATCACATTTTCCTAAGTAAATTCAGTGCCAACATAAGTTCTTCTACCTGGGTTCACAACACAGCAGTGCCTAAAAGAACCGGGAATAAAGGAATCAGGAGGCTAAACATATTACCATTTAACCCTTGCTAGTTCACCATAAAACCCAGTTGCTCTTCTGGCTCCTTGTTGACCTGCTTTGGTACTGATTCAGTCACTTATTCATCCCACAATTGTTAATTGAACACTTAATATGTTCCAGGCTCTGTGGTGCACACATACAACTGTGTGAGTGTGTGGTTGTAGTCTGACTTATTCTTCACTGTGCCTAGGCTCCTCTTGCTATTATGCCTCCCTCAGAGTTCCAGTTCCCACTGGTATGATTCAGGAAATGAGGAATACCTAGACAGTGTTTAGTTCTGTGTCACAGAGTGCCTGCTTTGCTTTGATTCATGATTTATTTTGCTTACTCTCAATCTACAGTAAACATAGCTATATCTTCCCCTACCTCCTGAATGAGTAGTTTTCCCATCAGTTGCCAACTTTCAGTAATGGGACAGTCCAGAGGCCCTGACTGGGTTGTTGCCACAGACACAACTCTCTACTCTCTTACCTTTGAATATTCTTTCCAGCTGTACCTCTGCTCAGAAATCAATGTTGTCCCCAAATCACCATCTTGTGGCCTAAACCAGCATTGCTAACCAGCACCCACTAGCCATCTCAATCCATTTCTCCAAGGCAGCATTGCAAAATAGAAATATAATACAAGCCACATGTGAGGGCTGTCGCTCAGCCGTGTCTGACTCTTTGCCACCCCATGATCTGCAGCCCGCCAGGCTCCTCTGTCCATGTCAGTTTCCAGGCAAGAATACTGGAGTGGGTTGCCATTGCCTACTCCAGGGGATATTCCCAACCTAGGGATCAAACCTGCATCTCCTGTGTCTCCTGCACTTTAGGTAAATTCTTTACTACTGGGCTTTCCTGGTGGTTCAGACCATAAAGAATCCACTAGTGCCACCTGGGAAGCCCTAATACAAGTCACATACATAATTTAAAATTTTCTAATAGCACAATAAACAAGTAAAATTGATTTTAATTATAAATTTTCCTTAACCAAATACATAATCTATTATTACTTCCACATATGAAAGTGAAAGTTGCTCAGTCTTGTCCAACTCTTTGCGACCCCATGGACTCTATAAGTCCATGGAATTCTCCAGGCCAGAATACTGGAGTGGGTAGCCTTTCCTTTCTCCAGGAGATTTTCCCAACCCAGGGATCGAACCCAGGTCTCCCTCATTGCAGACGGATTCTTTACCAGATGAGCCAGGAGGGAAGCCCAAGAATACTGGAGTGGGTAGCCTATCCCTTCTCCAGCAGCTTTTCCCGACCCAGGAATTGAACCGGGGTTTCCTGCATTGCAGGCAGATTCTTTACCAATTGAACTAGAAGGGAAGCCCACTTCAACGTATGGTCAATGTAGAAAAAAACCATCCATGAAATATGTATAAATACATACGTACATTTGTCATACATAGTTTTAAAAATCCAGTGTATATTTTACATTTCAGTATATCTAGATTCAGACTAACCACATTAAATGCTTAATAGTCCTGTGTAGCTAAATGGCTACCATATAGAGCTGTGCAGTTGTAAGGGTTATCTGTTCATTCATCCATCCATTTATCAAAAAAGTCTTAAACACATATGTTGTGCTCAGCACCGTTATAAATTCTCATATTGTGCAATAGTCCTTGTTCTCAAGTAGCTCCAAAGTACATGAAAAAGCTGACTGGTACTTTAGCTATTTCAGAGACATGACATGATAGTAATGATGTGGTATACACATGGTGCCAAGGGTACCCAGAAGAGAAGCACTTGGGGCAAAGATAGTTGCTAGAGGAGGTGATATTTGAACTTAGTCTCAAGAAATGAGCAGGAAGAAAAGAACAGGAAATATACTCTAAGGGGAGGGAATGGTATAAAAAAGGCACTGGGATATGAGTGAGCTTGACAGAGCATGATGCATATAGCAGATACAAATGTTTGCATAGGACTGAGGCCAACAGAGTGCAGAAAGAGATGAGGCTGGAGAGATGGATAAGAGACATATCACAAAGGGCCTTATAGACCTTTGCAGCTTATCCTGAAACTGGATGGGAGGCGTTGTTTCTGTGTAGTGAATAAATATAAGTAGAAAAATGCAATATAATATGGTGGGGTGCTGAAGAAGATGAACTCTGGAGGCATACGGTCTGTGTTTGCATCTGGAGCTTTATATTATTATGTCTCCTTTCTGTGTATGCATTTTCTCACATTAATCACAGATAATATTAGTATCTCCATTACAGGGTGGTTGTGATACTGTTATGGACTATTACATGGAAAATTCTTAAATTGATTACCACAGTAGGCTTGATAAGTGGTAGACCTTATAATTTAAAAATTTTAGGTATTAAAGTAACACAATGAGATTTGTGTTGCATAAATATTGCAGTGTCAGCCAAGGGTGGGGAGTGAGTCCAGTAAGGAGATTGCTCAAAGCTTTTAGCATGATGTGATGCAAGTATAAACCAGGGCACAGGTGGTAGAAATGGAGAACACTGACAACTTTGAAGAGCATCCAGAAGGTGTGAAGGGTTGGTAACTGAGTTGGTGAGGGAGGTGAGATGCTTAAGAGTCTATTAGGACCCCTCGAGTTTGTCTTGGGCACTTGTGTAAATGATGGCACATTTTTACAACCTGGGAAATATAGAAAAAGTGAGTTTTTGGTGGGCATGGGAGTCAGAGATGAAGGATGAACAGGAGAAAATGGATTAAAAATGATTGATATAATTAGATATATCAATCTGGGTTTAATTATACAATTCAATATATCAGTTTGGGATTATAAAGAGACACTCCAGAGTGAATGTTTGATAGAGATATGGGTCTAATACTCAGGCACTGACTTCTCATTTTCCACAGTATGTTTAAAGATCTAGTTAGTGTTGATTAATGTTGAAGATTTTGAGGACACAATGCATATCCTTTCAGAATAATCAGTTCTTGACCGATAGGTGATGTTTATATACAATTTAAAGCAGTTTATATGTATACCACAAGCAAATCAGAGTTTTATAAACTATTTTCAAAAGATTATGCAGACCCACACATGGCTATAACTATCTTAAAATTAATTTTTAAAACAATAGGAGTATGAGTGACACAAAAGAAATTTAGTCTATTTTACATGAACTTAAAAAGCACAGGTTATAATCTAGCAACTCTGCACACATGTAATAATGACTGTAGAGTGTGCAGGTGCAAGAAGTTAGGGGTGGAAGTTATGACCAAGAAGTATTTTCCCCTTGTTTTAATTTTGTCTATAACTAGAAAACATTTCCAAAATATCATATAGTAGCAATCCCTCATTCTTCCTTCAGGCTATCCGTTAAGAATGGAATGTGATTTTTTTTTTTAAGATTCAAACTCAAGTCATTCAGTAAATTCAGGAAATATCTATGTAAACTAATGCCAGAGAAGTGGATCCCTGGACACTGGGGCTCTGTTAGAGCCATTTATAGGGGAAAATCCCCAGACCCAAGTGAAGGGGTTCATTTAACAGATGTGCACCTGGCAAGCACTAAAACAGGGAAATAGAGAAAAGTTCATTGCGACAAAGGACAGATATAGGGATAGTTTGACAGCCAGAGAAACCAGTGGGCAAAGATGCTGAATGGGAGGGCTTAGGGTAAGCCAGAGAAATGGAAAGATGAATCACGGGGCTTGTGATAGATTTTGCTTTTGTTCCCAAATTTATTGCCTCTTTCTATATATGAAGATTATGCTTTTCTGTTTGACAGACATCAGGCTTGGTCTTGTGACTTACTTTGACCGAGGAAAAGTGAGCAGTACCGTCATAGGCCCCTTTCAAAGCGTTCCATCTTTGCTCTCTCTTTCAGGTGAACTTCCTGTTCCAGATGGGAGCTGTCAGTGATACCCACGCAATGTAAGTTGAAAAGTTAATTTTTGTTGTTGAAAATCACAAAGATTCTGGGGTCATTTGTTACCACAACATAATCTAGCCAAAGTGTATCAATAAAAGGTAAAACTTGAGCCAACTATGAGATTATGGGCAGGTCAAGGGCTGATTTGATGTCAAACCTGAGAAGAAAACTTCAGGTCTCTGGGCATTTCCTAATGCTATCCCTGCCATCCTGTGTGTGGTTCTGTTAGCGTTGTATCACTGCAGTGTGCTGTCATGGCCAGGCGTCAAACAGCGGCTCCCTGACACACTAGAGATGTGGCCTGTGGCAGATTATTTAATGTTTCTGTTACTCTGTGCCTCAGTTTCCCCTGTAATCGGGAAAAGAAAGCCTACCTGTGTTTGTAAGTAGTTTGTTGTATGATTGAGTTGTTGTAGTCTGTTGTAAAGATTAAGCAAGGTGATGAGTATTTCACAGATACCTGATATACGCTAAGTATTGAGTCAATAGTAAGTATGATTACTATTTTGGTTGCCCTGAATCAAATATGCTTAGAATTGAGAATTTCATTAAAGGTATTGCATATGATAACCCACTCAATGAAAAAATTCATTAATGGAATCACTATAACAGATATTTGCTTAGTTTTTGCTCAAGAACTTACATGGTGGTTGCATATTTCATTGCTGCTTCTCAAAAATAGAAATAGACATGCAGTTTTCTAGACTAAATAAGTGATTTATTATATGTTACGATACTGACATTGATTTTCCTACATTAAAGGAGGGCACTGTTCATTGAACTGCTTTAGGACAAGGGTAACTGATAGGAAATGGGGATTAGCCTCTGTTCTGTGGTAAAATAATTAGTTATGATAGCAGACTTATAAAGGATGGGGGAGAGTTTTTAGAATAGGAAAAACATGAATTTCTGTAACTATGTGCTGTAGCCAGAATAATGCCCAGCACCCCCAAAGATGTCCATATGTTAACCTCTGGAACATTGACTGTATTAGGTTACATGGCAAAGGAAATTAAGGATCTAGATGGAACTAGATAAAGCAGAAAAAAATGAATTCTCCCCTGGATGCTCCAGAAGAAACACAGCCCTGCTAACACCTTGATTATAGCTCACTGAGACCTTTCCAACAAATGGTGCTGAAAAAATTGAATATCCACATGCAAAAATAAAAACAATTTCAATCTTTAATTAACTTAAAATGAATCAAAGATCTAAATATAGAACCTAAACTGAATATTCCAGCAAACACATAGGAGAAAATATTTGTGACCTTGAATTAGACAAAGATTTATTAACTACAATACAAAAGCACAGTTTATATAAGAAAAAATATATAAATTAAACTTCATCAACATTTAAAACTTATGGTCTTTTAAGGAATTTGTTAAGAGTATGAAAAGACAATTCATATTTGGTGAGAAAATATTTGCAAATGTTATGTCTGATGAAGACCTTGTTTCCAGGATATATAAAGAACCCTCAAAATTTAATAATTATGAAACAAACAGCCCAATAATGACCTGTGTAAAATCTTTGAATAGACATGTCTCCAGAGAAAATAGATTGACTATAAGTAAGCACATGAAAAGATGCTCAATAGAGAAATTTAAAAACACAATCTGATAGTACTCTTTGCCTATTTGAACGGCTCAAGTTAGATGATTGGCCATGCCAAGTGTTAACAAAAATGAGGAGGAACTCCCATCCAGTGTTGGTGGAAATTTAAATAGTAAAACCACTGTGCAAAGTGATTTGGTAGTTTCCTAAAAATTTTAACCTACCGTTACCATATGGTCTATTCATTATAGTCCTAGTTACTTATCTAAGATGATGGAAATTATAGGTCAGTACAAAATCTTGGACATAAATGCAGATAGCAGTTTTACATATGATAGTCAACAATTGGGGAAAAAACTCAAACGTCCAGTGATAAGTGCATAGATACATTGTGTAATGTTCATAAAATGGACTACCACCCAGCAAGAACGAAGACTGAACTACTGGTACACACACAATGTGAATGAATCTCCAAATAATTATGCTGAGTAAGAAAAGTCAGACAAAAAGAAGAGTTCATTTTGTTTGATCCAGTTTACAAAAATGTTTAGAAAATGCAAATTATAGTGACAGAAAGCAGATCAGTGGTTGCCTGGGGGTTGAGGAGAAGGAGAAAGCCAAACGGTAGGGAAGGGGGAGGGAGATATTTCTCAGGGGCAACAATAAACTTGCAGGGGTGATGGATATGTTCGCGATACTGTTTGCGGTGATGGCTGCTCAGGTAAATGCATGTCGTGACTTATCAATCTACATACTTTATACATGTTTATTGCATGTCAGTTATACCTCAGTAACGAAGACAATAGACCCTGCCCTTTACTATCCCCTGTGTTGTGGTAGAGGATAAGATCAACTGGAGTGCAAAAAATGAAAGTCAAGTTTGGGTTGACCTTTAGGTTTCATAACATGAATTCTCGTTAAGTTGGATTGTGAGACTAACAAGAAATCTAGAGAGACACATACATTCACACTCATATATACACACATTTCTTGGGACCGGTTCTTCCTTTCTCTGAATAACCATTGTATGTGAGAATCTGCAAAATTTCACATGAAGTTTTTTTTTTCTTTTTTTTTCCCCATTTATTTTTGTTAGTTGGAGGCTAATTACTTTACAATATTGCAGTGGTTTTTGCCATCCATTGACATGAATCAGCCATGGATTTACATGTGTTCCCCATCCCGATCCCCCCTCCCACCTCCCTCCCCATCCCATCCCTCTGGGTCTCCCCAGTGCACCAGCTCTGAGCACTTGTCTCAAGCATCCAACCTGGGCTGGTGATCTGTTTCACCCTTGATAGTATACTTGTTTCAATGCTGTTCTCTCTGAACATCCCACCCTCGCCTTCTCCCATAGAGTCTAAAAGTCTGTTCTGTACATCTGTGTCTCTTTTTCTGTTTTGCATATAGGGTTATCGTTACCATCTTTTTAAATTCTGAAGTTTTAATTTAAAATGGAGATTCTCCCATTTAAGAATTTTAAAGTTGTTATCTCATTTAACATACCATTGATGTTTTATGGACCGTTGTTGTTTTCAAGTAACAGTTTTCTGTAGTAGGGTTAGTGAATTTCTGGCTTGACATTAATCACTCTGGTTTTCACTTCTGTACATCAGATGGCAGGGATTTCTGATCTTTATGTGAAGCAGTTCTCTAGTATATTTTGGCTAAGCTCTTAGTAAACTAACATTATCAAAAAAGGAAAATGGCAAACAGTCAAATTATACATATTTAAATTATATTGCTTATCTTTCTATTTTTCCACTCTTTTTATTCTTCATAGGGTAAATTCTTTATTGAGTGCCCTATTTAAATCTTTTGCTTCTTTTGTTAGCTTCAAGACATATTTTGTATCTGTATTTGCTGTCAGATTTTGTAGGTATATTATTTTCAGTTCCTGAATTTTTAGGATAGTTTGCAACTCATGAGCCCCCTCACAAAAAAAGTATTTTTGGTGGCATTTTATAAATTATGTACCATCTCTGGAAGACTGCTTTCAAAGATGTGTTTAAGTGAGCTGTAGTGGCTCATGATGACTAATTCTAAGTTAACACGTGCCTTACACAAAAATAGCAAGTCTTGTATTCTCCCCTTCTGTTTATAAAAGGACCTTCTTGTCCTTTCTCTCTGTTCTTTACCCTTGCCTCACTCTCTGCCTATTTTAAATTATAGCTACGTGTTATCCTAATTGTTCTTCTAAAAGATAGTCTAAATGTGATTTGTTATCTTGTGGGAGGTTTCTTCCTCTGAGTACTGATATCTTCTTTTATTATTTGCCCTGATCCTGTATTAGGCCTTTATTATAGTGAATTATAAATTTTGTTTTTTTGGCCATCTGTGGTATCATAGCAAGTGACTGCCTTGCAGAATATTTAGAATTATATCCCAGACTTGAACTCTTGGTAATCAATTTCATTTTCTAGTTTAAGGGAGAGACAATGAGTGAGATTATCATTATGTTAATGAGAATGAATGAAGTTATAAGATATAATGGAATGCAAAGTTCTTTGAGCTGGACTTTCAATTTTAGTATTTTTGGATTAAAAGAAAATGACACTCCGTAGAACATATGTTTGATTTTTATTATCTCCTCCTCAAACATAATGCTAATCTTTACATGTTAGGTGGGAATTTGATTGCTACAAATGCTCCATTTTTGACAGGTTAGCAGAAGAGGGCCATTGTAAAAACACTGACCTTAATGGCAAACTTCAGAAACAAGGGCTTCATCTAAGACCCCAGGTCATTAATAAAATAGGACAATTTCAGAGCAAGCCAGCACAATATTCCATAAATGTATACAAAGGTTGTTTCTTATTAAAACTATAAAGTTTTCAAAATATTAACTCATTACAAAGTTATCCATCTGTGATGCATTGTTACTGAATACATGTAATTTGTTTTGGCTTCAGTGAAGAGTGAAAAAAAATACCTGGAGTGTTCACAAGGATGGACCCTTAGTAGAGTAGTTTAAGAGTGTGGACCCTATGGATGACAGCCTGGCTAAATGGATGCCTTAGTTGACTCTAAGTTTTATCTTCAGCAAAGTCTTAAAGTTCCTAATTCTTTGTTTCTCAGTTCTCAGGTAATAATAGGAATCACATTCTAGCGTTGTTAGTATTATATACTGCAGTAAGGTGGGTGAACTTAGAAGACTGACTAACATGTAAAAGTTAGGTTTTTTTTTTTTCAGATATAACTGATATAACATTAGTTTCAAGTGTATAACATAGTCATTTGACATTGGTATATGTTGCTCAAATGATCACCACAGGAGGTCTAGTTCATATATCACCACATATAGTTAACAACTTTTTTCCTTGTGATAAGAAATTTTAAGATTTACTCTCTTAGCAACTTTCAAATATGCAATATAGTATTATTAACTATAGTCACCATGCTGTACATTACATCCCCAGGACAACTTATTTTATAACTGGAAGTTTGTAGCTTTTGACCCCCTTCACTCATTTTGCTCACCCCTAGCCCCTGCCTCTGGCAACTGTCAACCTGTTCTCTGCTTCTATGAGTTCTTTTATGGAGGGATTCCACATATAAGTGAGATCAGACAATACTGTCTTTTTCTCTGTAATTATTATTTTTAAAAAGTATTTTATTTTTAAATTTATTTTTTGTTGAAGGATAGTTGCTTTACAGAGTTTTGTTGTTTTCTGTCAAGCCTCAACATGAATCAGCCACAGGTATACATATATCCCCTCCTTTTGAACCTCCCTCCCACTTCCCTCCCCATCCCACCCCCTAGGTTGATACAGAGCCCCTGTTTGAGTTTCCTGAGCCATTCAGCAAATTCCCATTGGCTGTCTACTTTACATATGGTAATGTACGTTTCCATGTTACTCTTTCCATACAGCTTACCCTCTCCTTCCCTCTCCCCATGTCCGTAAGTCTAAATTGCCATCTATATAGCCATGCAGGAAACACATAAATCACATGGGGATAGCAAGATGAACTTTCCAAAATGCAGTTTGAAGTGTTTGCTTTTAGCCTCACGCCTGGATCCCTTTTTAGTTCTTCACTTTTGTTCTTCCGTCTTTCCTTCTGCTTTAATTTATGCTGTCTTGTTATGTTTCATTTGAGCTCTCTCAAATCCTTTTGGATCAAGGAGGGATAAAAATAAATTCATAAATAGATAAATAGGTGCCTGGATGGATACGCAGTTCTCTGACAAGACCAGGAAGCTGATCTGTCCAGAGTCACCAGTACTTCAGGCCATGTCTCCATTCTAGATGTGAGGAGATGCCTCCCAGGAGGGATGAGGTGGGTGGATTAGAGCCAGGGGAGGGCCATCCTTACTTGGCCCTAATGCCACCACTCTCCTCCTAGTCACTTGTCCTCTGGGTCTCCATCTGTATCTCTAACTGCTTGTTAATTCACACCTTCATTCTACATTCCCAGTTGTAACAAGCACCTTCATGGCATTCCTGTCTTCAAAGTCCTCTGCCGTCAGGTCAGAAGCAGGCTGTCATTGCTCCTAATGACTGAGGGAAATGGCCAGTACCAGAGAAGATGCTTTGTTACTCCAAGGAGTGATGGCTTTCTGACAGTGAAATCTAGACTCATTATTATTATTATTTTTTTCCCTCAGGGCAATAACAAACAGCTTCGTTTATTAGGAGCAACAGAGATTTTAGCTATCACATTTCTTATGCAAAGGTTGACCAGAAGTCAGTATTAAGAAGTAACATCAAAGGAATCAAAGTAACATCAAAGTAAGGTAAGGAATCAAATAAATAGCCTAAAAATACAAGCTGGATTTGGAGTTTTTCAAAGCAGATGAGGAGGCAGAATTCTAGAGGAATTAGCTCAGGCAAGCTTCCAAAAGGCGCTCCCATTTGAAATACTCGCTTCAGGTCTTATGGAACTGAATCGCTGAAGGCTCCAAGTGCAGCAAAATACTCAGGCGCTCAAAACAAGGCAACAGGCTGGCCCAGCCAAGCAAGACCAGAGCTACTTGGTCCCAATCCCAACCTAAGGAGGCCCAGACCGGCCTCAGGACTCTGTAAAACCATCCTTTAGGCCCCTGGAGCCGCCTTTGTTCTGCAGGCTTTGGGTCTCACTCCAGTTTCTTCTCTACGGTCCCCTCAGGTTTCTAAGAGAAGCTTCTTCCTGCTCAAGACCCTCTTCAACTGCAGGCGCGTGCATGCTGCCATCTTGGTTCACTGTGTACCAGTACGGTGGGAGGAGGCCAGAAAGAGGGTCTCATTTAACGTTTACTAATCAGATAATTGGCTTCTCCAGCGGCTCAGTGGTAAAGAATCCGCCTGCCAGTGTAGAAGATGTGGATTCAGTCCCTGATCCAGGAAGATCCTCTGGAGAAGAAAATGGCAACCCACTCCAGTGTTCTTGCCTGGAGAATCCCATAAACAGAGGAGCCTGGCGGGCTGTAGTCCATGGGGTTACAAGGAGTCAGACACGACTTAACACCTGAATAACAACAGTCAGATACTTGGGCTGAGTATTGATGTATGTGGTGGGCTGTGCAGGGAGTTAAGAATATCTAAAATTAGGCAAGGTGGATGCAAATATGAACCATAGACAAATTTTGCCCCTTCCTCCCTCCCTCCTATTTTTCCTTCCTTTACCTATTGTTATTTCTTTTAACAAAGATCCTTATAATGTTACATGTATTCTTACCTTATTTTCTACATCCCAATGAGATAGGCTAAGAATAAATAAATTGATGAGAAATTGGTCAGTGTAAGACCTTTATCTCTGATGCATGTTCATGTCCATGTTTTCTTTATATTCCAGAAGAAGATTTTCTAGTTTCCCTCAGAGAGGGAAGATATTGTCCGTCTCAAGGGAAACAGGTCAGAGAGAGGAAATACAGCTTATGCTTTATTTTGTTCTATAATGTCTCTGATCCACAAACTCTCATTAATAAAATGAGGGAGCTGAATTAAATATTCCCTTCCAAAGCCAGGAAGCCAGTTGGTTAAAACTATTTTCCTGGTGGTCTTCTTTCACTCATGGAATTGGAGTTTTCCAGATAACAATATTTTCTCTCTTGCTTTCACAGTTAGTTGGAAGATAGTCTCTGTTCACTTGAAATCTGATGATGAGCATCAGGGCTGGTGCACTGGGAAGACCCAGAGGGATGGGATGGGGAGGGAGGTGGGAGGGGCGATCAGGATGGGGAACACATGTAAATCCATGGCTGATTCATGTCAATGTATGGCAAAAACCACTGCAATATTGTAAAGTAATTAGCCTCCAACTAATAAAAAAAACAACAACAAAAAAACAAGAAAGAAATCTGATGATGAGCTTTCTAGGCTTCCCAGGTGGCGCCAGTGGTAAAGAATCAACCTGCTTATGCAGAAAGACACAAGAGACAGACCCAGGTTTGATCGCTGGGTTGGTGAAATTCTCTGGAGAAAGAAATGCAACCCACTCCAGTATTCTTGCCTGGAGAATCCCATGGACAGAGGCGCCTGGCGGGTTACAGTCCACACAGAGTTGGACACAACAGAGCACACAGTGACTTCTGTATAGATTTTCGCCCTTTTGTACCAGAGACATGTACATTTAATCTCTTTCGTTATTCAGTTCCTTGGCTTTGGTTTTATAACACTCTTATTCTCTGGCCAACACTTCAGTCTCTCGTTCACTTATTTTGCTTTGTTTCATTTTATTTTCCCTGCTTATCCAATGCTGATGTATATGTATAGGACGTTTTCAAAATCTGTGCAGAGATCATGAGGATTTGAATAATAGATTTATTTGCAATTTGGGATCCTTTTCTTTCTCAGTTATTATAATCCATCTTCCAGGTTTCCAAGTCTCTTAATCTTGAAGTACATTTCCAGCCATTTTTGCTGCTTCATTCCTGTCAGATATTGAAGTTTGGCTCCACCCGGCTTTTCCCTTACTGGCCTAAACTCCCCTACTTCTCTGGGTATTGGTATTTTAATGGTCTCCTGCTGCCACCTGAAAAAATATTACAGGTTTCAAGTTGGGTACCACATCATCATGCAAAAAAAGTTTTTTGTTTTTGTTTTTTAAATCTCCTTTGTAAGCATTTACTTTCCTTGTACATTCTCATCTACATCTTTTCAAGTCTAAGAAAAATTAGTATTTTTTGTATTTTTCTCCCTTCTGCTGCTTTCCCTTGTCATGTGTTTTCAAATAGTTTGTCATTTAAAACTCAGTATGCTTTGGGGACAAGATAGATCGATTTCTCATGGAAAGTTAACTTCCACAGCCTAATGATAACCATAGAGGGGAAATTGTAAATCTGACTATAGATATGTAAATTGTAAATATGACTATAGATATATAAAAGCTATCAATGGGGACAGTGAGACCAGGAGAGGAGACGAACTTTGTCTGAGATCATTCAGGTAGCAAATGTTTGAGGATGGATTTTAACTTGGATTTGCTCAATATACAAGCTCATGCCCTGTGTTGGTAGATTTAAGCTATAAGTATAAAAAAATACAGCTAATCAGAGTGGAAGCAGATAGGGTTTTATCCTCATAGACGAAGAAATCTGGAGGGAAGAAGTTCTGTGTTTGGTGAAGTGACTCCGTGACGTCGTTGAACACTCAGGCACCTGGAATCTCTTTAGCATGTTTGCATCTCAACTCCATAGCATTCGTGACTTCCACAGGTCAGGGACTCATTTTTACTTTGAAAGCGGGAAGGAGGAGAAGAGTCACAAACACCTCTTTAATTTGAAAGCAGTGTTTCCTCGAAGCCCTTCTTTTCTACCCGCAACAGGTTTTCTCTCCTTATATCAATATATCAGTAAGACTTAGTTCCATGACTTTGTTACATGACAGTAAGGAAAGGAAGGTAGAGATATATTAGTATTTAGCTTTTCAATCCTTTATGGGGGAAGAGGGCAAGGCAGAAGGGGTTGGATTTTCAATGAGATGACCACTGTGTTCTGAATTTTGTGTCTGCCCAGAATTCATATGTTAAACTCCTAATGCCCAGTGTGATGGCATTGGAAGGTGAGGCTTTTGAGAGATTCTTAAGGGTGGACCCCTCTTGAGTAGGGTTGGTGCTCCATAGAGATCCGTCACCACTTTCACCATATGGGGACAAAATGAGAAGTCTGTGATCTGGAAGAGGACCCTTAGCTAACCATGTTGGCACCATGGTCTCAGACTTCTAGCTTCCAGAAATGTGAGAAATACATTTCTGTCCTTTATAAGCCACCCAGTCTCTAGTATTTTGTTATACATCCCAAATGAACTCAGATACCGATCAATGATGTCATAAGCATTCTTCACTAAACCCTCCTGCCCCCAGCTGACCTGGGCATGAGCTTTGTCTGGACAGAGGGACCTCCTTCAGCAGTGCAGCCTGTCACCTTGTGATCCATGAATGGATAAATGACAAATCCATTGTGCCTTGTTTGCTCTCTTTAATAATAAGCAGGAATAATCACACTAGTATTTTCAAAGATAGTTCACTTCAATATCATTCGAGAAGACTGCTATATAAACATTTGGTCAATACAAGCTCTAACCAAGTTTTCAAAATAAACATAATGCATAAAATCTTGAAATAGGGACATGGTAGAAGGGGATGGCTATTTTGACTGTCATGATTCAATTAATAAAAGCATCACACCTTGTTATTTTAACTTTAATACTCAGAGATTTATAAGAATTATAAATTATCCCTTGTCTTTCATTACTGATGTGAAATTCCTTTTAGATATATGAATATAAATCAATATACAAAAAGGTAAGGGCAGTATTATGTTTTATTGCGAGAACATTCATCTAGCAAGCCTCAGGTTCAAAATGATGGTAGTGATTGCAAGACCTTTTCTGAAAGCATTTTAGCATTAATTACATATATGTGCATACAAATATATGTATATGCACACACATACACACACACACATACATATGATATATGGGATAGCTCAGTAAGTAAAGAATCTGCCTGCAGTGCAGGAGACACAAAAGACACTGTTTTGATCCCTGGGTTGGGAAGATCCCCTGGAGAAGGAAACGGCAACCCACTCCAGTATTCTTGCCTGAAAAATCCCATGGACAGTGTAGCCTGGTGGGCTGAAATGCAAAGGGTCTCAAGGATTGGGATACAACTGAACAACTAAGCACAACATACAAACACACACACACATATGGAATACTTGATTTCACTCGTTTTGAAATATCTGGAGTTTATTTATTAGGATGTCTTTTAAAAACAGCTTTTCTACCCCTAACACTGGATTCATGTGGAGGACAATTATTGTTAAGATGGCTGTTACCATCTATACATCTATACTTTCATTGCTCATTTTTTGGTTTGTTTTGTTGCTTTTAGGGTCTTAGTATTTGAAACAGTGCGTGGCACATCTTGGTCAAAGAATACTTAATGAACAAATGAATGACATTCATGAATAGCAAATTAAATGAGGCAAAGAGTAGAGAGAAATTTCAACCAAGGAGGATTCCAGAGGATCTAGATATTTAGTAAGTAAAGAATAGCTACAGACTTAAGAAAAGTAAACCTCAATGAATTGGAAGTGGAGGTTACAGCTAGAAGGGAAGCCCCTGGCTGGGCTACAGGAAGAAAGGGGCCTGGGATGAATGAGTATTTGCATATGAAGGGAAGGAAAAATAGGAGTGAGGGGGATGAATCACTGGAAACTGCTTCCAGACCTTGCCCCCGGCTACAACAAGGTTTTGCTCTCTCTTCATTTGACCTGTGGAAGTAGCTGACCAGTATTAAAAGCTGTAAAATTCTATTTTGAAAGTTTGGATTCTTTCTATCTTGGGGTTTGTTACTGTGTGGTTACAACCAAGTGAGTTTTGTAAAAATCTAGACTTAAAGCAGCCTATTTCTAAAAAATTCTTAACTTTCTTTGCTTACTAAAAAAAAAACAAAAACAAAAAACAACTGACATATTTCTCTATCAGAGGCATTTGATTAAATTCTGAGCCCTCAAGCAAACACATATAAAAAGATTTTCCTATGCTGTGTTAATTTTAAAAATAAGCAGATCTCCAGTGGAGAGAGGTTTCTTCTTTTGTAAGCCCTCAGGGTGGGGGCTATTGCTATGTATGTTTTCTTCTAAATTACGCAGTTTAGATTTATCTTCTAAATAAGCAGTGCCGTGTGTCAAAGGGAGAGTTGGAAGAGGAAGCAGAAGGGAAGCAGCCCTGGTCTGCAGAGTGTCTCCAGAACATTTTAGCAGGGAGAGGATCTCATTTCAGTATATTCAAATTTATCTTTTCTCTGAAATTAAGACTGTTTTCATGAATATTGGAAACAGAAGGGTTCTCTCCCCCACTTCCTGTAGCTAAAAAAAAAAAAAAGCACATACAGTCAAAATGGGTTTCCTAGTTACAGATGCTAAGGAATAGTGACAAAGTTTTCTTATTATAGTCATCACCATCAGCAAACATTTGTTCTTTATAGATTGTTTCTTAGAAAAAATTAGTTTTGAAGAAATTGATAGATGTTCGTTGGTCTGCAGTAAGGAAAATACAAAACAAAGGTGTTTTCATCCTTTAGCTTTGGTGCATTGTTGCCATTTTTTAAATCAATAAAACACTACACTACTCAAAGGTTACATGGCAAGTGAGGAAGGCGGGGAAGGAAAGGGGAGAGGTGAGGCGAAGGGAGACTGACAAAATGTTGAGCCAAATCTATTGCATTCAGTTTCAAAAGAAACATACCAGGCCTAGTTTTGTACCAGACACCATTTATTTATGTTGTTTAATTAAGGGTAATCCTATTTAGTACAAGTAAACGTTTGCTTTCTATCATTGACTACTGTGTTTGATTTTCTCATTTCGCAAGGTTGAGAATTTGTGGTTGTTAAAATTCATGGTTATTACACTCATTTAGAAGCTACATTCCTCAACTGCATACATTTTAAGAGCAGACATAGGAATTATTAATTTTGCACTTTATTTAAGGTATTTTGATTTATGTTTCTATGGTAATACCTGCATTGATAACTAAATTTTAAATATACAGAAGACAATCTAGTGAAAAATGCTTTTTCCTCCTATGCCAGTGCTTAAGCCAATTTTTTTTCCTCTAGAGGCAACCACTGTTAGCAATTCTCTTTTTATTCATGTGAAATCTTCTCTACATATATGTTGTTGACCAGTCACTCAGTCATTTGCGACTGAGCAACCCCATAGATTGCATCATGCCAGGCTTCCCTGTCCCTCACCATCTCCTGGATTTTGTGCTCAAACTCATGTCCATTGAGTTGGTGATGCCATCCAGCCATCTCTACATATATACACATACTGCATTCTTCACAACGCAAAGAGAACCCATTTTGTTTCATCCCTTCATGTCTCTCTCTCTTTACCATATTTTGGAGTCATTTCTTATCAGTACCTGTAGTACTGTTCTGTTATTTTTAAAGGTTGCATTGTTTTTCATTTTATAGCAGCAGTAAATTTATTTAAAGAGTAACCAATTGATTGGGACTTCCCAGGTGGCACCAGTGGTAAAGAACCTGCCTGCAAATGCAGGAGACATGGGAGACGCGAGTTCAATCCCTGGGCCGGGAAGATCCCCTGGAGGAGGGCATGGCTACCCACTCCAGTATTCTTGCCTGGAAAATCACATGGACAGAGAAGCCTGGTGGGTTACACTTCATGAGGTCACAAAGAGTCAGACACGACTAAAGCAAACAAAGCAAGCAAGCAAGCAAACCAATTGATGGGGCAAATAAGTTAAAGTAAATTAAGCTATAGTTTGTTCAGTTGTAATAAGCTAACCTGTTTCTAGAGTTTTCTGTTCTTTCTGTTGCTCTGTCTGTCATCTATCTACCTATCTACCTACCTATCATTTATCATCTACCTTGACAGAGAGAGAGATGCTGCAATATATGGATAAAAAGCAAACATTAGATGGATTGTGATTCTGATTTAATCAGATTTTCCTCATTTTACAGATGAAGGAAGAAAATTTATATAATTAATGGAAAGGCACTGCTCTTAAAGCATTTTTTTCTTTCATCTCTGCCAATAGCCGCCAATAATTCACTCTTTTATTGACCTAAGATGCGTGCAGGCATTGTATGAAACTTATTGGATCCAAATGAACTTGCATTTTTGTTGGGGAGACATACAAATAATGAAATGGAGAGAAATTCTAATGTAATACATAGGAAAGAATGTAATGATGTGGGAACAGATTATGATTTTAGATTCCATAGAAACAGAACAAGGAAAACACTCATAGATTGGAATTGTCAAAGCAGCTTTCAGAACTTAGAAGTTCTAAGAACTTAGTTCTAAGTCTTCACAAAGGATTTTGATAGAAAAATAAAAAGTTAGAGTTTCTAAGCCAGCAGAAAATATGTAAAGACAGATTCTGAATGTGGAGAGAACAGAGATTGCTAAGTAAAGTGTCATGATTCACATGGTGAAGTCATGGCTTTGCATAGCTAAGACCGTCTCCTGACAGAAGTCCTAGATGTAGCTGTGTGTGAGGGAAGCTTATTAGGAGCACGGCCTCTGGGGAAGGCCCCCAGGGTTCCTCCCTGGGACATCTGACATCCGTCAGAGGAACTGACATCAGCTATGTGATTATTAACTATTTAGTTAACCCATCTAGAGCTACAGTTTCCTTATCTATACAATGAGTAATAGTACTTACTTCAGAAGGGTGTTGCAAATATTAAGTGATCTAATTAATGCAAAGATCTGGAGCAATGTCTGACATATTGTAAAGCACTCTGAAGATTCTATTCTTTAATATTTTTTCTACTGTTTAGTTTTATTGTTTTTCTGATAGATTTTTTTCTATTGAGAATATAAAACCCTTCTTAACTCTCAGGCTGTACAAAAATGGGTGGTAGGTTGGATTTGCTCCTTAGCTGTAGTTTGCTGCTACCTATTTCAGATAGTCCCACATAAATCTTTTACTCAGTAAAGTTTGCTAGAAATTAATGCTTTTATTATATAATGGCTACTAATTTTATCACTTCCTAGACAATGAATCTATTTTAAACATGTCTTGTCAATATTCTAGTCATGTATTTTAGTTCTATACAAATTTAACTTCCAGAAGACACATACATTATTTTACAGAGTCATTCATTTATGTTTTCCACATGTTTGCTCATTCTATTACACTCCATTCTTTTCTGCATATTTAGAATTACTTTCTTTTGCCTGAAGAACCTCTAGTGTTTGGGTGAGGAGTGGGGAATGGATTTACTGACAATAAATGTTTTCCACTTTTGTTTGTCTGACATAATCTTCATTTGTCCTTTATTTTTAAGAAGTGTCTTGGTTTAGAAGATACCACTTCATTCTCCTTGACTTCATTCCTGTTGAGAAATCAGATGCCATTCTTATTGTTGCTTATTTAAAAGTGTTTTTGTCTCTAGCGGCTCTTAAAACTGTTTATCTTTGGTTTTCGGAAGTGTATCTAGATGTTTTCTTTGTATTTATTTTGTTTTGGGTTTATAGCACTTCCTAATTCTGTTGCTTGGTGTCTTTCATTGTTTTGGAACTTCTTGGCTGGTATCTTTCAAGTATAGTTTCTCCTTTTTCTATTTTTCTTTTGGGATTTCAATTATATATACGATAGACCTTTTCTCCATGTCCCATATATTTCTTACATTGTTTATCTTTTTCTTGAAAAAAATCTCTGCTTTCATGTAGGTATTTATATTTTTACTTGTATTCCATTTTACTAATACCCTTTTCTGTGGTGTCTCATATGCTTTGTTGAGTTTCTTAGTGTTGGTAATTGTATATACTAGTTCCAAAATTTTAATTTCCATAATTTAAGTTCCATAATGTCCTTACTCCAGTTCTCTGGTAAAATTCTCCCTGTAATCATTTAATTTCATAAGCATATTAAAGACAGTTATTTTAGACTGATACCATTATTTGAGGTATCTATGAATTTACTGATTTGATTTTACTTTGGGGGTTTCAGTTGTTTTAATTCTATATCCTAGCATACCTGTTAAGTCTTGATTGAATACTTCATGTATTCAATAAAAAAGATAGTGCCTCTGGATAATGTTATCTTTTTCTAGTGTTTACTTTTTAAAGCTGTCACACATAGAATGTGGACCTGTCATTGTAATTGACTCAGAGATTATAGAATTTGAGTTGAGTTTCACTGTTTCTAAAGGTGAATTATTTCTAGTTTACCTTATTTCTAGATTGTAGTCCTTGGAGTATCTCAGTGGAAAGCCTGTTTTATATTTTCTGGGTTTTTTTTTTTTGTTTTGTTTGTTTGTTTCCAGTTAGGGTCCATCCTTTTTGGTAGGAATTTTTGCCTCTTGAGTATCATGCAAGTATTTGTAACCTCTGCTTGTCTTTACTACCTCTTAGCTGCTTCATTCTGACTTCTTGTCTTTTTGCCATCTTCATCTTAGGAATCTGAAAATGCCTTTTGGAACCAGGAACAGAATTGTGGGTTCGTGTCAAAATATTTCTCTTTTGGGGGAACATGTGTCTTTTTAAATCCTGATTAATATTGTTGCTGTCTAAGCTTTTGAAGAACTGGGTTATCCTGAACTTTTATAGTTGTTCTTGGTGGAAGAGTTGGTCTATAAAATGTTACTCTCTCAATTATTGTGCTAACTTTTGGATGATATAAGCCATGGTCCATTTCTTTAAGAACACTTCAATGAATAGAAATGTACACACACACGTATGCACACATATAAATGTACGGTAAGCACTCTAAGTTCTAAGTGTTCGAAGTGTGGTTAGTTGTGTGGTAAGGTGTGAGAGTACTGTAAAATTCTTTTAATAGTGTGTGATTATTTTTCTTATTTATTTGCTTGTTTGTTGTCTGTCTCCCTCTAGAATGTAAGACCCATGAAGACAGAGTCATAGTTACCTTATTTATTGCTGGTACACAGTATAATCTTGACAAATATTTTTTGATAAGTGATTTCTGGGTTTGTGTGGTTATGAAGTTTGTGTTGTATTTTATATCTGTCTTGTGAAATCACTAAATCACGTGTAGAAGGCATAGTACTTGGCACATATGCCACACATACATTTCACCTCTTTGAGAACAATTTTTATGTAGTGTAATACTGATGACTTCACTGACACAAGAAAATAAATTTTTCCATTTTATAGACAGGATACTTGAGACATGGATGTTAAGTTATTTGCTTGACTTAATGACTGCCCTAGGATAGAATCTCAGGGTTCTGTTCTTCAAGTCACATCCAGGTGAAATGTACAGTGAATTTTTCCCTAGACTCTCATGGCTAAAACAATATAACTTCTAACTCTTTCCCTCTGTATCCTCACATATTCTGTTTGATCGTTTTTAGCCACTAAGGTGAATCTACAGAATAAATTGTAAAATTGGTTTTTAAAATATTAAGGGCAAATTATACACACATATCTCCACATGCATGTATATTGTTGTTCAGTCGTTCAGTTGTGTCTGACCCTTTGTGACCCCATGGACTGCAGCACGCCAGGCTTCCACGTCCTTCACAATCTCCCAGAATTTGCCTAAAGTCATGTCCATTGAGTCAGTGATGCTATCCAACCATCTCAGCCTCTGCCATCCCCTTCTCCTCCTATTTTCAATCTTGTCCTGCATCAGGGTCTTTTCCAGCGAGTCAGTTCTTCACATCAGGTGGTCAAAGTATTGGAGCTTCAACTTTAGCATCAGTCCTTCCAGTGAATATTCAGGGTTGATTTCCTTTAGGATTGACTGACTTGTTCTCCTTGCAGTCCAAGGAACTCTCAAGAGTCTTCTCCAACACCACAGTTCAAAAGCATCAATTCTTCAGTGCTCAGCCTTCTTTATGGTCCAACTCTCACATCCATACATGACTACCGGAAAAACCATAGCTTTGACTATATGGACCTTTTTTGGCAAAGTAACGTCTCTGCTTTTTAATATGCTGTCTAGGTTTGTCTTACCTTTTCTTACAAGGAGCAAGTGTCTTCTAATTTCATGGCTGCAGTCACCATCTGCATGTGTGTGTGTGTAGAATTCAAGGGATGTAGAAGTGGCATTTTACATAAATTTTAAAATTTGTCTTAATAAAATTTTATATCTATTCATGTGCATGTGTGCTCAGTCATATTTGCCTGTTTGTGACCCCATGGACTGTAGCCCACCAGGCTCTTCTGTCCATGGAATTTTCCAGGCAAGAATAGTGGAATGAGTTGTCATTTCCTACTCCAGTGGTTTATATCTATTAAACACACAGACACACACAGACATATATACACACACATGTATACAGATATAGTAATAATTCAGGTATATAAAAGAAACACATTTTACCTTGGAGGGAATATTTTGAACTTGAAATGCATTTCCAACGTGAAAGTGCTTATTGATGAGGATAAGCTATGTTTATCTTCATCTGTCTGCTTGAGTTTAGTTTGTAATCTCTTTGCTAGGGATTAATCACCTCGGTGTGTGGCTGTCACCCTCAAGTCATCAGCATTTCTTCTGTCTTTTGTGGTTGCTCTTTTAATTAAGTATAGTTTTTATATTATAAAGTACTTTGAAAGGGAAAACAAAAAACTTCAAAATCCAATGTATTCTTCTTTAATTTCATTTGTAGGAAGTGGAGAATAAAGATTTGCACAAGAGAATAGTGCATTCAAGTATATTCTAATTACTTGCACCTGCAAATTTCACACATAGCTAAGGTTGAGGTGCTTTATGTGGGTCTCTGTCTATAGATGTGATTCTGGAAATCTTCCATTAGCTTTTGCATTCAAAAGAACTGACTGGCTTTATGCAGGTATAGTAATATCACAAAACCCATATAATATCTTATATTTATTTTCAAAGAGCTTTTTAAATTCTATGTTTCAAGTGTATAGTATTATAGTTCTGACATCTGTAAACATTACAGAGTGATCACCACCTCAAATCTAATTACTATTCATCGTCCAGTTGACCAGTTTCACCCATTTCACATACCCCTTCACTAATCCATTCTCTGTATCTAAGTTTGCTTTATATTTTTGTTTGTTGGTTTTGTTGTTGTTTAGATTTCATGTATGAGTAAAACCATATGGTTTTTAGTGCATAGGTCTTTCACCTCCTTGGTTAAATTATTCCTAGATATTTTATTCTTTTTGATGCAATTATAGATGCGTGTTTTTTCCTCAATTTCTCTTTCTGACAGTTTGTTATTAATGTATAGATTCAACACAGATTTCTTTATATTGATTTTGTATCCTGCTTTACTGAGTTCATGTATTAGTTCTAAAAGTTTTTTGGTGGATTCTTTAAGGCTTCCTGTAAATAGTAGTATTTGCAAATAGTAGTGGTTTACCTCTTCCTTTCCCGTTGGGATTCCTTTTATTTCTTTTCCTTGCCTCACTGTTGTAGCTAAGACTTCCAATATTGTGTTGAATCAAAGTAATGAGAATGGGCATCCTTGTCTTATTCCTAGTCTAAAAGGAAAAGCTTTCAGTTTTTCTTCATTGAATATGATGTTAGCTGTGGATTTGCCATAAATGGCCTTTATTATGTTGAAGTATATTTCCTCTGTTACCACTTTGTTGTGTTTTTATCATAAATGGATATTGATTTTGTGGATGTTGAACCATTCTTGCATCTCTGGAATAAATTTCACTTGATCATCATGTATGATCCTTCTAATTTATTGTTGGAATTAGTTTGCTAATACAATTGGCCATTGAACAATGCAGGGGTTAGGAGGCCATTCATGCAGCTGAATTTCTGTGTAAAACTTATAGTTGGCCCTTTATAGTTCCTCTGTGTTCATGGTTCTGCATTCCTGGATTAAACCAGTTGCAAATCATATAGTACTATAGTATTTGCTGTTGAAAAAACTTGCATAAAATGGGCCTGAGCAATTGAAATTTGTGTTGTTCAACTATATTTTGTTAATAAAATTTTCATCTATATTTATCAAAAATATTGACCTGTAATTTTCTTTTGTGGTGTGGCTTGCTGATTTTGATGTCAGGGTAATGCTGGCTTCATAAAATGTATTGGGAAGTTTCCCTCCTCTTCAGTTTTTTGGAAGAGTTTGAAAATATAGATATTGAATGTTTTGTGAAATTTGCCAATGAAGCTCTCTGGTTCTGAGGTTTTCTTTGTTGGCAGCTTTTTGATTACTGTATCCATTTCCTTATCAGTAATCAGTCTATTTCTTCATGGGTTAGTCTGGGAAGATTGTATGTTTCTAGAAATTTATTTATTTCTTCTAGGTTGTCCAATTTGTTGGCATATAATTGCTCATAGTAATCTCTTATGATCCTTTGTATTTCTATGGGATAGTTGTATTCAAAGAGATTTTAAGTGTTTTAATAACTTTAGTATAAAATTCACTAAAACAAGTAATGAAGGTTAGTTATGTTCATTTTACAGACAATAAACTGGTTGCATATAGATTTAAGTTTATAAAAAATATGTTTAATAACCTAGAAAAAACAATACATCAAATAGTCTCTTCCCTAGAACTGTTGATACAAATTAATACCTAATCATGTCTTTTAGAAACAATTAGAACTGCAGTAAAATCCACTTCTTCCTTCTTCATTTATTTCTCTTCTTTTTTAAGAACACAAGTTCTCTCTTGGCATTAAAGAAACTGTCTTGGGGGGAAGAACACAAGTTAAGTGTTATTTTGCCTTTGTTTCTTCTTTCTAGTCTTTCTTTCAGTTACTCTTTATTTAGGTCTCTGTGGGACTGTTGCATATGTGAGATGTTTCTGAGAACTTTAACTATAGGCACAAGATGTAATGTCTCTTAGCCTGGATTATGATAAACTACACTGAATGGTTTTATAGTACACAAATATCTTATATTAAATTATGTACTGTACATATGGAATTTGTACATCATGGTTTAATATCCATAATTCATTTGTGTCTGCATATATTGGTGGAGGTATCCCTTATAAAATTTTCTGGGAGGAAACATGGATTTAATTATAAGTGGACCTTTTAATTAATGCTAATTTATAGATGAAACTGAACTGTTTTCACCTCTATGGGATGTTTTTATATCTAATTTCCACTCTACATATTAATCTTTCTGACTTTTGACACTTTTTATTGAGAACTCCTTAAGAGGTTTTTCTTTCTCTTTTTCTTTGTTCTTAGTCTTATCAGACTCAAAACAGTCATTCAGATCTAACATTGACTTCATGGTTAGTTCTGTTCTTTCATTGTGTAGTTCAGTGTTCCATGACAAATAGGACATTCTGGCATTGTAAAGTTCGTAGAGAGGGGCAAGGAGCTAGAATAATGGGAAATATGAAAAGATGAAGATGGGCACTGAATTCTCTTTAAGGCTGTGGTGTTTCTGTGTCTACCAAGAGGGTGACTGTGCTGCATGCTGCATCCTATGTTCATTTTCCATAAGGGTGTTAACCATCTGGTTCCTCTTGTTTTCCGCTTCTTGCTCCTTCACATCTGTTGCTTCTTCATTGTTCTACAAAAGCTTACATTCCATATTTGATGTTCATTTCCATAAACATTCCATATTCATGAGAATGCTTAGATTTTACCTGTAGGTCTAAGATAATTACAGTGAAACAGCAGCCAAGGTCATAAGAAAGATCATATCCAGATTAGACGGCTCACTGCCATGAAATCCCTGGCAAGAAATAGCTGCTGGTCATGTTTTGCCTGTCCAGACAATCATTTGAAAGGAGCACTAGAGTTAGCAGCCTGACACATCCTTCCTGGTTGGGTCACTACATTTAAGTGTGCTTA
The DNA here is from genome assembly GCF_019320065.1 of Cervus canadensis. Lineage (NCBI taxonomy): Eukaryota > Metazoa > Chordata > Mammalia > Artiodactyla > Cervidae > Cervus > Cervus canadensis. The sequence continues at coordinate 45,543,567 of NC_057404.1, read as the reverse complement.
GCTATTTGCAAAGCTATCTTGAGAGAAAGAGCGTGTTAAATTGGAAACACATGGACAGAATGACACTCATAGCCTTGGAATTCACAGCGCCATGCGGCAGAGTTCAATCAGGTGCTTGACATCCTGACAATCTTGTCTCTGTAGGAAAAGAAAACACCTGGAAACCCTGGGTTTGGTGGTGATAAGTTCACATTTTGGGGCTATTTGCCTAGATTGGTTCCCCTCTGTTTTTCTTTCAATAGATCTTTCCATCTGCAATTTTTCTCCTCCCATCATTCTCAAACATCTTCAATACACATCTCTTGTTTCCATCCTGTCATTCTTCCCTAGAATCAGTTTAAGTTAAAATCAAAACTGGGTAGTAGGTCAGAAAAGGGAGGAAAATGTTCATGGTTCTTTTCCTTGGATACTTGAGTTTCTTCATGTTCTCTGTAACTTATTCATTGCTACTATCTTTAAAATAAAGCTTCTAGCTGTAATTTATAGAGGCTAGATTCATACTGCTTGGCTGCAAAGCCAACGAAGAGGCAATCTGACATGTAAAAATCAGTAGCATTAATTTTTTTAAGTAAAACCTTAAAATATATTGAATTTTGGGTAAATTTATAAACATATGGAGTGAAATTATACCAAACAGCTTATTTAGAAATTAGCATATTCCTCTAATTTTACTGTTAGCTCTAGATAAACTAAAAGCAATAATATGAGCAAATGTAAATTCATATGGACATTTTGTCAGGTATGAGGCAGTGTTTTATCTTAAAAACAATGGTCAACCGGGAGTCAGGAGGCCTGTGTTTCATCTTGGTTTTGCTATTACCTTGCTCTTTTAACTTTTTAAAAATAACATGGGGGAATTTACATTAGGTAAATGAGATTGAAATTCTGACGGAATTCAAGCGAACACAGTGGCCTCAAATGTGTAAGGACATTTAGTAAGTTAATGAGGGCAGGGGAGCTAAGTGAACATTTGGTTTAGGTCTGGGTTAGGGAGATTATTACAAAGGTTGTTAACCTGTAGATGGAGGTTTCAGGAGGTAGAATGTTGGAAGGTATTAGAGTGGAAAACAGTAGAGATTTTTCTGATCTGTTGCAAAAGAGTTCAAGCCTGAAAAAGATAATGAATGAAATGTTCCTGGACCAATTGAAATTAGAAGCTGAAGTGTGAAAAGAGGTACTAGTAACAACATAGACTGGGGCAACCTTGAAAAGCATTTTTAAGTGGGGTAAAAATAATCTTTGAGAAGATCAGATAAGAGAGTAATTGCTTACTATTTGTTCAAAGCAGCATGTCATTGACTACCAGTGTGTCCCTCTAAGTCAGGATTTTTCATCATCAGCTCTGATATTTTGAGCCTAATAATCCTTTGTTGTATGTATGGGTCATATGACTGTAGGATATTTAACAGCATCCTTGATCTCTACCCATTAGAAAACTGATAACCCCCTACCCAAGTTTTGACACTCAAAAATGTTTTCAGACATTGCCAAAATTGCTACCACTTGAGAACCAATGTTTTTTTAAAAAGTAATTTTTCAGAGGTCATATACTCTAATGGTTAAAAGTTTGGACTCTGAAGACAGAGTTACAGAAGAAGATTTGAGTCCTAGTTCTTTTACCTTTCTCACTGTGGGCTTTGAGTAAATCCCTTAACTTTTCTAAGCATCACTTTCTTCATTTGTAAAATGAGACTAGTAAAAATCACCCATCTTCTGGGATAATTGTGAAGATTAAATGAGACACACATGAAAGATACAGTGTAGTGTATGGCACATGGAAGTTACTCAGTATATACCAGAACTTGTTCTTCCTATCATTTAAATAGTTATAAAAAGGTACAAGAATCAAGGAGATAAACATAGTTTGTTCTGAAAGTAGATGCTTTGGCATCAGAGAATTTTGGCAGCCACATACCTGGGTCTCACTATACAGGCTGTCTTTAGGGGCATTGATCTGGTGAATCTATTAGTCAATAAATACTATTTGAGCATCTATTAGGTGCCAAGCTCTATTCTAATGTTGAGACATGAGCAAACACTAAATTTTTCAAGACCTTACATATTAATGGGAAAGACAAAATTGATAGATATGACTTCAACTTAGTGGAACAGACACTACTGACTGATCATCAAAGTTCATTCTCCCCTTCTTTTACCAAAGCTGGCCCACAGCTTCCCAACTACACTAAGATTCTACATCTAGAACTCTACACTAAATAGCATAGTAGCCATTTGAGTGCTTTGTATTAGTCCAAGAAAAGAAGTGAAGTCTGCCATTTCCAAGCCCTGACCAGTAAAACTTCCTCAAAGGGTGTTTAATGATTTTTGTTTCTAATCATGAGCTGGAAGGTCACAACAATTATCAAAGTGAGTAGAACAATCTTGAAAATCACATGTTAAAAGTGGCAGAGCTCCTATTAACCTGGGTTCCTGAATGAGATTGTGGAACAAAGACTCCTTTCCAGACTACAACCTATAAGATTGTCTAAACTTTTCAATGGAAGTGAAATAAGATCTGAAATAAGATCCTATTGTGTTTAAGTCATTGCAATGTGGATTTATTTGTTCACGAGTTATGGTTATCAAATGAAACAGGTGATCTAAAAAGATTTCTGTGAGGGGAGAATATTTGAGCTGAAATATTGACAAAAGAAAATAAATCTGAAATTTGACAAAAGAAAATAAAGTAGGCTTCAGTTCAGTTCAGTTCAGTCGCTCAGTCGTGTCCGACTCTCTGCGACCCCATGAACCGCAGCACGCCAGGCCTCCCTGTACATCACCAGCTCCCAGAGTTCACTCAAACTCATGTCCATCGAGTCGGTGATGCCATCCAGCCATCTCATCCTCTGTCATCCCCTTCTCCTCCTGCCCCCAATCCCTCCCAGCATCAGGGTCTTTTCCAGTGAGGCAACTCTTCGCATGAGGTGGCCAAAGTATTGGAGTTTCAGCTTCAGCATAAGTCCTTCCAATGAACACCCAGGACTGATCTCCTTTAGGATGGACTGGTTGGATCTCCTTGCAGTCCAAGGGACTCTCAAGAGTCTTCTCCAACACCACAGTTCAAAAGCATCAATTCTTCAGTGCTCAGCTTTCTTCAGAGTCCAACTCTCACATCCATACATGACCACTGGAAAAACCATAGCCTTGACTAGATGGACCTTTGTTGGCAAAGTAATGTCTCTGCTTTTTAATATGCTATCTAGGTTGGTCATAAGTTTCCTTCCAAGGAGTAAGCGTCTTTTAATTTCATGGCTTATGTGCATCTGAAAGATTATTTCTAATGGGAAGAACTACCAGTGTTAGGGAGCCGTCTTTGACAAGTAGCCAGTGCTAGAGCCCCTACAATCTAGAGGGCCCATGCTGGTGGGTCAGGTGGGAGCATACAGGTAGAAATGGCATTAAGACAAAATGAAAGTATGGCCCCTAATTCTCCCTGGTTTATAAAGACAGATCTCCATGACAATCGGAAGCACTTCTTCCTCTCCAGAAGAACAATTGGCTCCTTTCTGCCCCAATTTTCTTTTTTTTTAATCTGACACTTCAATTGGCATATACACCCATCACATAGTAGTTACATGTTCAGATTGAAAATTCAGTTGAAATTGACTTGGGCAAAGACCGTACCTGAAATCACTGGACATAGGTTAATGAGGGTCTCTCCTGCTTCATCTGATATTAGATGAAAAGAGAATCTGTTTTGCAAGTTTCTCTGACAAAATGACCAATGGTGTAAACTCTTGAGATGCCTTAAGCGTCCTGGTAGTGTTATATTGTTCAGACTTCATGAACCCTTGTTTGGATAAGAGTTTTACTTATCTCTGAGCTATACTTTTTCTGTAAATATCTATATTTGAATTAGGTTTAGATCTCAAAGAGAAAGATAACTCTTTGATATGTTAGTATCCCTTTTATTCAGAAAACTAATTTGTGCTCAGTTTTGTGTTGTTAGCCCAGTAACATGGCTGTTTTATGTAAAATGGAGGCTGACTTTTGGAGACAACAAATACTCTTTTGTTCGTTTCTTTAGCAAAAGTCATATAGATGTTCTGTAATGTTTTCAATGTTATATTGGATATACATAAATTAAGTAAAACTGAAACAAGTTAGAAAGTAACAATATTATATGCTGATTTGTAAAATCCAGTATAATTTACCCTTCAAATCCCATTCGCCTCAGCATGAACTCTTTGGTGCTCCCATCTTAGAGCATTTTGCTGTGTTATTCTCAATAACTTAGTCTCATGAGGAACTTAGAAGAGTGGAAGAAGTGCTTCTTTTAAGAAGATTAGTATATTTCATTTTTGAATGAAGAATCTTTCATTCCTGTACTTCCTTCTCTCAGAAAAGAACATCATTTTCTATCTAATTACTCAAGACAAAATCCAGGATTATCCTTGTTGACTTTTCATTCATTGTTCCTTTTCCCCAAGTCTTCATTTTGGTCCTATAAAGCCTGTCTCCCAAATATATTTTAAATTCATCTATTCATTGCTATCTCTATTATTAACCAACCATCATTTTTTAACTGACCTAAAATAACAGGTTTCACTGATTTCTATTCTTGTTTCACGAATATTCATACAGCACCCAGAATGATCACCTAAAATCACAAAAATATCATAGTTAAACCCAAATATCTTGCTCTGACTTATAAAGTACCATATGTTCTGGTCCTTGCATGTTCCTCCTACTTTATTTTATACTATTTTGTCCTTGTTCCCTAGTCTGTCACCACCACTGAGCAGACCAAATGTGTTCTCACTTTGGGGGTTTGTACTGTCTTTAGTATGGAATGCTCTGGTCTGTGATCTTTGCATGGTTACCTCCTAGTTGCTGCTCTGCTTTTAAGTGAGTAAAACAGTTCCTGTTAACGCAGCAGGCATGGAAGAAGCATTTGTTGAAAGAGAGCTAATGGGAAAATGGGTCCTTTTGTGATATGGAAGCCAGTGACATAATAGATTGATGACACATGGTCATGTACCTATGGGGCATGCAGTTTTTCCTTTTGAATTTTATTACATGATGCTGAAGGTCTCTTGACTCCTTAGAGAAGAATTAAGCAATCATTTCCTTTTAAAATGGTTCTGTCTGTAGATTGCATTTTCAGTTTCTATATTTTTTGGCCTATTTTTCATGGCATATTCTAAAGAAGCACAGGCAATTTAAGTGGAATATGCAATAAGAGTAAATCAACCCAAAGTGACCATAATGGTCTCATTTCCTGTTTCCTATATATCTCTCTCATGGGTATGGAGTTCTTAGTAAGTAGGATTGAAGATGGATATTTGATAGAGGATTGGACCCCCGGATGTTTTTCAGTCACTAAATCTTTTACATCTTATAATTCTAGCATTTCCAGAAATCAATTTACAGCCCAGTTCATACTTCTTTTCTATAGGCACCTTCTAAACCAGATTAACCTGTCATTCTAATTTACCTCTATTTTTTTTTTATTCATTTGTTACTGAAGAACATTTCTCTATGGTTCAGAATGAGTGTATACTTTTTTCTTTGTAGTGTAAAAAAGGACAAGTGGTAATATATTAGTCTGATGGCATTTGCTAGAATATCTGGAATGTCAAAACTGACTTTTTTTTTATTGAATTTTTTATTGGCCAGATTGGGAAGATAGAATCTATTTGAAAAAAAAAATACATGTAAAAGTAGAATATTATGTGCACAACCTAAAAGTCTTCAGTGGTATCTAAACATTTGTTCCACTGATTGCAACAGTAAACATTTAATGTCTTAGCAAATAACCAATATTTTGTATGACTTTACTGAGAAAAAAAATAGCATTTGATCTGACCACATCCCTAATAAGTAAAGATATGAGGGAGTGAGAAATGAATAATCTGTTTGCAAAGACATCTTTGTTAAGTAGGAAAAGAAATATAATTTGGATGACATTCCAGGCAACAGCTACTCTGAATTTAGTTCCTATTCTGTGGCAAGAAGTTTACAGTATTAGAATATGTAATTATTAAAATATGCCAGCAAGGTATTATAGGTACCCCTGCTTTTTGAAAGTTTGCTTTAAGTAATTTCACTTTTTTTTTCCATTTATTTTTATTAGTTGGAGGCTAATTACTTTACAATATTGTAGTGGTTTCTGTCATACATTGACATGAATCAGCCATGGATTTACACGTATTCCCCATCCCAATCCCCCCTCCCACCTCCCCCTCTACCCAATCCCTCCAGGTCTTCCCAGTGTACCAGGCCCGAGCACTTGTCCATGCATCCAACCTGGGCTGGTGAACTGTTTCACCCTTGATAATATACATGTTTCGATGCTGTTCTCTCGAAACATCCCACCCTCGCCTTCTCCCACAGAGTCCAAAAGTCTGTTCTGTACATCTGTGTCTCTTTTTCTGTTTTGCATATAGGGTTATCGTTGCCATCTTTCTAAATTCCATATGTATGTGTTAGTATACTGTATTGATCTTTATCTTTCTGGCTTACTTCACTCTGTATAATGGGCTCCAGTTTCATCCATCTCATTAGAACTGATTCAAATGAATTCTTTTTAACGGCTGAGTAATATTCCATGGTGTATATGTACCACAGCTTCCTTATCCATTCATCTGCTGATGGGCATCTAGGTTGCTTCCATGTCCTGGCTATTATAAACAGTGCTGCGATGAACATTGGGGTGCACGTGTCTCTTTCAGATCTGGTTTCCTCAGTGGCAACACTAGATTTTAAACCCTGTTTAGGTTATTGATTGTGTCTAAGCTCGTTATGTAAATTCTGGAAGAATTTCTGAGATCAAAGCTCTTTCTGTAATAGGAGTGCAGGTTTGTTTCCTATAAACACTAGTATTACTGTTTTGGTTTATAAATGGCTCATTTTTTTCTCATATAGTACTTGTATGTTGCCATGCAATGTTAATTATATTTTGATTGTTATATTTTTATTTATAAATGGAAATTGAGTATAAAATTTCAAACTTCAAAATTTACAGAAATGCTTATTTGAAAAGACAGCATTGTATTGTTCAGTTGCTAAGTCATGTCTGACTGTTTGTGACTGCATGAACTGCAGCATGCCAGGCTTCCCTGTCCTTCACCATCTCCCGGAACTTGTTCAGATTCGTGTCCACTGAGTCGGTGATACTATCGAATTATCTTATCCTCTGCTGGCTGCCGCCTTCTCCTTTTGCCTTCAGCCTTTCCCAGTATCTGGATTGTTTCCACCACTGGGTTGGCTCTTCCCATCAGGTGGCCAAAGTATTGGAGCTTCAGCTTTAGCATCAGTCCTTCCAATAAATATTTAGGGTTGATTTCCTTTAAGATTGACTGGTTGGATCTCCTTGCAGTCCAAGGGACTCTCAAGAGTCTTCTCCAGCACCACAGCTCGAAAGCGTCAGTTCTTTGGCACTCAGCCTTCTTTATGGTCCCGCTCTCACATCCATACACAACTACTGGAAAAATCATAACTTTGACTATATGGACCTTTCTCAGCAAAGTGATGTTTCTGTTTTTTAATATGCTGTCTAGGTTTGTCTTCGCTTTCCTTTCAAGGAACAAGTGTCTTTTAAGTTCATGGCTGGAGTCACTACTGCAGTGATTTTGGAGCCCAAGAAAATAAAATCTGTCACTGCTTCCACTTTTTCCCCTTCTGTTTGCCTTGAAGGGATAGAACTAGATGCCATGATCTTAGTGTTTTGAACGTTGAGTTTTAAGCCAGCCTTTTCACTCTCCTCTTTCACCCTTATCAAGAAGCTCTTTGGTTCATCTTCACTTTCTGCCATCCAAGTGGTTTCATCTGCATATCTGAGGTTGTTTATATTCCTCTGGCAATCTTGATTCTAGTTTGTAAGTCATCCAGCCTGGCATTTCGCATGATGTACTCTACATACAAGTTAAATAAGCAGGGTGAAAATATAGTCCCTTGATTTACTCCTTTCCCAAATTTAAACCAGTCAGTTGTTCCATGTTCTATTCTAACTGTTGCTTCTTGACCTGCATACAGATTTCTCAGGAGACAGGTAAGGTGTCTGGTATTCCCATCATTTTAAGGATTTTCCACAGTTTGTTGTGATCTACATAGTCAAAGGCTTTCGTGTAGTCAGTGAAGCAGAAGTGGCTATTTTTCTAGAATTCCCTTGCTTTCTCTATGATCCAATGAATGTTGGCAATTTGATCTCTGGTTCCTCTGCCTTTTCTAAATCCAGCTTGTACATCTGGAAGTTCTCAGTTCATATACTGCTGAAGACTGGCTTGAAGAATTTTGAGCATAACCTTACTAGCATTTGAAATGGGCACATAATCATTCTTATACATTTTTTCAAAATAAATTGACCTTTAGAAAGTCTTGAAATGCTCTGTTTTCTCATGGCTGTGGCCTGTGTAAAGCTGTGTGTTGTGTTTTGCTCCTTGTGTATAGATGAATTGATAATGTATTTTATACCAAAAAGCAAAACTGAAAACTCAAGACTTTTTAATGAAAGTTTATGTATGTTCTGAGATATGAGAAAATGAGGACAGTCCACTGTCCTCATTAATGTGGATTTGTTGCATGTTCTTTAGCTAAATTGTCATTTCATTTGGATAGATCCTTTTTCTTTCTAGTCCTGGTTGTTAAGATGATGGTTCAATTCCACTGAGTTCTAAACAGAAGGTAGAAAATAGGCAGCTAAAAGGAAAGGAAATAAGCTGATTCATTTAAGAAAAGAGAAAGAGAAGCTAATCTCCCAATAGGGACTCTGTCCATTTCTGCAGCCTCTGAGCCACGGTATCGATTGCTGTCAACACTATTTATGTGGAAGATTGCATTGACGTAGTGTAATTGGTTCTGCAACATCATTGTAACACAATGAAGCAAAATAGCCTATCCAGGGCACTCAACACCATAATTAGTCAGAAGACCAGACATAATGTAAAACCCAGGAAGGTTCGTTGAAAACATACAGAAAGGCGTTTCGTAAGTAAGTGTTTTGGAAATAAAGGTGTTTTGCCGTCCTCGTTAGTATAGTGCTGAGTATCCCTGCCTGTCACGCAGGAGACCCAGGTTCGATTCCCTGATGGAGAGGCAACACACCCTTTTGGAGACGCGAATGGCAACCCACTCCAATATTTTTGCCTGGAGAATTCCATTTCCATGGACAGAGGAGCCTGGTGGGCTACAGTCCATAGGGTCACAAAGAGTCAGACACGACACCAAATGACTATGCTTTGGAAGTGAAGTGAGACAGAGCATAAGAAAGTTTTTGATGTTTTTAAGTTTAACATGATGATCAACTTCTGGCAATATTTTCAAACTGGTAAAAAAGTAGAAAATTGTTTTAGAACCCTGCTTTTTATTCTACTACATTGGGAGTAGAAGGTTTATTCCTCCAATATTTAGGGGACCATGACCTAGAGCTTTTGGAACTGGATCTGGTGCCTTAAAATGGGTGCTCTGTTGCATTGTGGCTCTGAGGGTAGTCATGGCCATGTCTACTTCTCTGATAAAAAATTTTACTTCTTTTCAGATAAGATTAAGAAAACTAAAGATCAGGATAATTAAAACCCCATGGACAAGTTTATTTGTTATTAAATCATTACAGCTGATGGCTTCATATTGGCTAGACTGATGATTTATGACTGACAAATAGCAACACAACTTCACATCTTGTTATCTCCTTTACTTCATCTTTTCTCTCAGTATCTCAGTTCTTGATACACAGTCTCATAATTTTATCAGTGTATTTCTGAATTGCTGCTACTGTAGAGTGGTGATAAAAGACAAGATTAAAGTGATACTTTCTTGCTGGAGAAATAACATCTGCCCATTTGTAATGCCTATATGATTATACATAGCGAGATTTTCAAACACATGTAGGATTTAGATAGACATATACACAAATGTACACATGTTAAGTCTTCATTAAAATATGCATTCTGTAAGTATATGTGGATTTTTCACAGTGTGTTGTTTATATAATCCTTCTACTTGACATATTCCTTTTCAAGAAACTAAAGGAATTATATTAGTCTACAAAAATAGGTAGAAGTATTGATATTAGCTTACCTATAAAGTTCTTCGAAATATGAAATTTATTGCTGAAGCTTTATTGGTTAATAATACGGGCTAATATATTTATTTGAATTAAAAAATAAATCCATAGGAAATTTGATTTGAGGCACTTGATTATCTTAAATTATCACCTATCATGGAAGGAAAGGTGAAATTCTAAATATGAGCATTTTAAAGATTAAAACCTTCATTATCATGTTCTTAAGTTATCACAGTGGAGTACCTGGCAAGTTTCTTATATTCTATGAAGAATTATCACTAGACTGTACATTTTCTGGGAATAGTGATTCAGAACATCAAACTAGAATTTGGGAAACTTGGGTTCTGATACAAACTTCAAGCTACCTAAATGTGCTTTTTCTCTGTAAAAGGAGAGTGCTCATTTCTAAGCTTTTCAGTATGTGATTTTGTAATATCACAGTAGGCCCTCCCAGAGACATAAAATAATCACATTTAAAAGTTTCATTAGTGCTTTTAATCTCAGTGCCAAAAACGTTGCAAGTGTGTTTCCTCCTCCGCACGTTCTTTGGGACCTGAATATTAAGAGTTAAAGAACCACATATAACCACGGGTGATACCGGTTAGTCCCCCCCAAAAAACTTGATTTATACTAAAAGTATATTCCCAAGCAGTTTTCCAGGGATCACTTTTCAGGATACATAGATGAAAGAAACTTAACTATATTTCTAACTTCACCCTAATTATAGCTATTATAGAGTGGGAAGATAGGTAACATTAGATAATTACAGCTGAATTTAAAGAATAAAAATCAATTAACAGAAAGCAATTTTTCTGTGTACAAATGTTAACACCAGTCAGGATTCCATGCATAGCAGAAAAAGTTAAAACTTGGAGAACAAGCAACCTGAGCATTAAAAATGAGTATGCATCTCAGGAATCACTGAGGAGCTTGCTTAGGTAGTAAAGCAAAGGGAAAACATGGGGATAGTTGAAAGTTCTCTTGGGTTGTAGGTAGTATATTTTACATATTTATTTGTGTTTTTATTTATTTAGAATTATTCAGACAAACAAAAATGTGTAAAGAATACTCTAATGAACAGCTCTGTGTTTTCCACAACTGGCTTACCCAAGGGAAATATACAAACTCAACCAAAATTCCTCTTGGGTCTTTTCCTAATTGCAAACCCTTCCCTTCTTTATAGTGGTATATCCTCTCCTGAATTTGATATTTATCATTCCCATACATCTTTCTTTCCTTCCTTCTCCTTTCTTTTTAAAATTTATTTATTTTTGGCTACACTGGATCTTCATTGCTTCTCATGGGCCTTTTCTAGTTGAGGTGAGTAGGGGCTACTCTTTCTTGCAGTGTGCGGGCTTCTCATTGTGGTGGCTTCTTCTGTTGCGGAGCACAAGGCTCTAGATGTGCAGGCTTCAGTAGTCAAAGTGTAAGGGGCTCGGTAGTTATGACTCATGGACCGTAGCGCGCAGGCTCAGTAGTTGTGGAGCACCGGCTTAGTTGCTCTGCAGCATGTAGAATCATCCTGGACCAGGTATCAAACCCATGTCTCCTGCATTGGCAGGCGGATTCCTATCCGCTGCACCACCAGGGATGTCCTTTCTTTTTTTAAAAAAAAATATACATATATCTCTTAACTATAAGTAGAGTTGTTTGACATGCTTTACATTTTACGAGTCAGATACCACAATATATACATTTTACACCCACTGTTACAAGAGTCAACTTATTTTTGAGTACTCTAAATGATTAAGTGGTTTTATTTAATTATACACTTTTATGCCTTTCGAGTTGGTGCTAGTGGTCAAGAACCCGCCTGCCAATACAGAAAACATGAGAGATGCAGGTTTGACCCCTGGGTCGGGAAAATACCCTGGAGGAGGGCATGGAAACCCACTCGAGTATTCTTGCCTGAAGAATCCCGTGGACAGAGGAGCCTGGCGCGCTACTGTCTATAGGTTCCCAGAGTCAGACATAACTGAAGCAACTTAGCATGCATATACACACTTTTATGTTACATTATGCTATTAATCTTATCAGATAATCAGTTTGATTCATGGTTGCATATTTGTAAGACACTTTAAAGGTGATAGAAGTATAAATATCTTCAAATTATTTATGATAAGCATATCATCTATAATACATGATCCACTTGTTCATTCATTACTGGTAAAATGATATTTAAATGATTTCCTGGTCAAGGACAGTGTTAGGTATTAAAAATTCACCAGTGAGCAAAGCAACTTGGTTCCTATATTATGGACCTTACAGCCTAATTCAAAGACAAAGCTTAAATTTCACAAATAATCCCAGAAGTGAATATATAGTACATTAAACAGGAATCTATTGATTGCCTTATATAAATTAAGACAATAAAACCATCAAAAACCTTTGTTCTTATAGGACTCATATTCCAATTGGGTGGTTTTAGGAGGGTGAGGCAGGCAAATAGTAAATAAGATGAGCTAAGACTAAGCAGGATAAGTAAGAAAAATACAAAATATATTTAAAGGTGACATATGCTATGGGGTAAAATAAAGGATGGATAGGGACTAGGCAATAAGGGAGGGTTGCAGCTTTAAATATACTGCACATAGAAGTCCTTACTTCTGAGAAGATGACAGTTGAGTAAATACATGAAGTGAGGACAGGTGAGAGGCTGAACAGTGAGTGTGGGTGTGGTTATATATGAAGAGCACTTGAAGGAAGGGAATATAAGTACAAGGACTTAAAGGCAGGCAATGATCAGCATCATTTCTGAAGGATAGCAATGGGCTGAAGTAGAGTACATCATGGGAAGAACAGTGGGTTTGAAATCAGAGGGGGAGAGGGCATGGTGATGTGGGATACATCGATTGATTGATTTGCCATTGTAAGTTGTTTGGCTTTTGCTTGGAATGAGATGTAAAATAATTGGAGGGTTTAGTAGGAATATGGCATGATCCTACTTCTGTTTAAATAAGATCACCCTACAGGCTACCTTGAAAATAGAATGAACTAGGCATAAGAGCGGACGCATGGAGGCCAGTTTGTACAATAATTCTGTACAAATTTAGTTTGTACAATAATCATGGTAGCATGAATCTTAGAAGTGAGACTGTTCTTTTCTATGAAAAGTTTATGAAGAGAAAAGAAAGCAACAAACAAAGTTATAGTGGTATGGGTATGCAAGAGAAGATACACTTCTGACATAAATTTGTGTTGTATGAAAGATGATGGGAATGTAATTTTTTGTAAAGTATGTACTTTGCTATGAGAAAACTACATTGAAAAATTCAGGAATCAACAAAATTTAGTGTTTCTTTCTCTGTGTTTTAATGGTAGATTATACTAATTACTGTGTGAACTTCTATCTCACCATCCTTTATTGTAATTATTTATTAAAAAGCACAGACATCCAAGACAAGGGTGTCCACTTTTGCCACTATTATTCAACATAGTTCTGGAAGTCCTAGCTACAGAAATCAGAAAAGAAAAAGAAATACAAGGAATCCAGATCTGAAAAGAAGTAAAGCTCCAACTGTTTGTAGATGACATGATACTGTACATAGGAAACCCTAAAGATAGTATCAGAAAATTACTAGAGCTAAGCAGTGAATTTAGCAAAGTTTCAGGATACAAAATCAATACCCAGAAATCACTTGCATTTCTATATAATAGTTGAAAAATCAGAAAGAGCAATTAAGGAATCAATCCCATTCACCATTTCAACAAAAAGAATTAAATATCTAGGAATAAACTTACCGAAGGAGACAAAAGAACTGTACATAGAAAGTTTTAAGACACTAATTAAAGAAATCAAAGATGACATAAACAGATGTAGAGATATTCCATGTTCCTGGGTAGGAAGAATCAATATTGTGAAAATTACTATACTACCAAATGCAATCTACAGGTTTAATGCAATCCCTATCAAATTACCAATGTCATTTTTCACAGAACTAGAACAAAAACTTTCACAATTCATATGGAAACACAAAAGACCCTGAATAGCCAAAGCAGTGTTGAGAAAGAAGAATTAAGCTGGAGGAATCAATCTTCCTGACTTCAGATTATACTACAAAGCTACAGTCATCAAGACAGTATGGCACTGGTACAAAAACAGAAATATAGACCAATGGAACAAGATAGAAAGCCCAGAAATAAACCCATGCACCTATGGGTACCATATTTTTGACAAAGGAGGCAAGAATATACACTGGGGAAAAGACAGCCTCTTCAATAAATGGTGCTGGGAAAACTGGACAGCTACATATAAAAGAATTAAATTAGAACACTTCCTAACACCATACACAAAGATAAACTCAAAGTGGATTAAAGACCTAAATTTAAGACCAGAAACTATAAAACTCATAGAGGAGAACGTAGACAGAACACTCAGTGACATAAATCAAAGCAAGATCCTCTATAACCCACCTCCTAGAGTAACGGAAATAAAAACAAAAGTGAGCAAGTGGGATCTGGTTAAACTTGAAAGCTTTTGCACAGCAAAGAAAAGTATAAGCAAGGTGAAAAAACAACCCTCAGAATGGGAAAAAATAATAGCAAATGAAATAACTGACAAAGGATTAATTTCCAAAATATACAAGCAGCTCATACAACTCAATACCAGAAAAACAAACAACCCAATCAAAAAATGGGAAAAAGATCTAAACAGACATTTCTCCAAAGAAGACATACAGATGGCTAATAAACACATGAAAAGATGCTCAATATCGCTCATTACTATAGAAATTAAAATCAAAACTACAATGAGATATCACCTCACACCAGTCAGAATGGCCATCATCAAAAAGTCTACAAACAATAAATGCTGAAGATGGAGTGGAGAAAAGGGAACACCCTTGCACTGTTGGGAGTGTAAATTGATACAGCCACTATGGAAGATGGTATGGAGATTCCTTTAAAAACTAGGAATAATAGGACCCAGTAATCCCACAGCTAGGCATATACCCTGAGGAAACCAAAGTTGAAAGAGACACATGTATCCCATTGTTCATTGCAGCACCGTTTATAATAGCTAGAATGTGGAAGCAACCTAGATGTCCATCAACAGATGAATGGATAAAGAAGTTGTGGTACATATACACAATGGAATATTACTCAGCTATAAAAAGGAACACATTTGAGTCAGTTCTAATGAGGTGGATGAAACTAGAACCTATCATACAGAGTGGAGGGAGTCAGAAAGAGAAAGATAAATACTGTATTCTAACACATATATACAGAATCTAGAAAAATGATACTGAAGAATTTATTTATAGGGCAATAACGGAGAAACAGAGATAGAGAATAGACTTATGGACACATGGTGGGAGGGGAGGAGAGGGTGAGCTGTATGGATAGAGTAGCATGGAAACTTATATTACCATATGTAAAAATGTAAAATAGATAGCCAACGAGAATTTGCTGTATGTCTCAGGAAACTCAAACAGGGGCTCTGTATCAACCTAGAGGGGTGGAATGGGGAGGGAGATGGGAGGGAGGTTCAAAAGGGAGGGGATATATGTATACCTATGGCTGATTCATGTTGAGGTTTGACAGAAAACAACACAATTCTGTAAAGCAATTATCCTTCAATAAAAAATAAATTAAAAAAAAAAAACAAAGACATAATTTTGCTGACAAAGGTCCATATAGTTGTAGCTATGATTTTTCCAGTAGTCATGCATGGATGTGAGAGCTGGACCATAAAGAAGGCGGAGTGCCAAAGAACTGTTGCCTTCAAACTGTGGTGCTGGAGAAGACTCTTGAGAGTCCCTTGCATAGCAAGGAGATCAAACCAGTCAATCCTAAAGGCAATCAACCCTGAATGTTCATTGGAAGGACTGATGCTGAAGCTCCAATACTTTAGCCTTTGATGCAAAGAGTCAACTCACTGGAAAAGACTGATTCTGGAAAAGATTGAGGGCAAGAAAAGACAGGGGCGGCAGAGGATGAGATGGTTAGATAGTATCACTGACTCAATGGATATGAGTTTGAGCAAACTCCAGGAGACAGTGAAGGATAGGGAAGTCTGGCATGCTGCAGTTCATAGGGTAGAAAGAGTCAGACACGACTTAGAGACTGAACAGCAAAAAATACATCTATCCGCATAAAACTGTGGGCTCCTTTGGAGAAGGACGTGAGTGCTGTTAATCTGCTTGTCATTGTTGCTAGAATGGCTCTGGGCATATGGTAGGTACTTAATAAATTCACATTGAAAATTGAGTGAGTTTCAGTAGTCTGAGTGAACTAGTTAATATCAGGCACTGTACTTTCTGTATCTTTTAATAGTCAGTGTTGGTAGCTTGTTGCTCTGGGCATGTAATTGCCTCCTGGCCTGAAACTGTGGTAATATGCTTAAATGCATTTGTGTATTTGCTGTTACCACACAATATACTATCATACCCAGGAATTTTACATTATTGCTGACTTTTTTAGTATCCTGAAGTACTATAGGATATGTGCCTGAGAATAAACTGTGTATCTGGCTAACCTGGGGAAGGGTTAGGACATTTCCCCCTGAGTAGAGGGAGAATTTGTTGATCAGCTTGTATGAAAAAAACCTTCATTTCTCAAATGATTCCATCTGCAAATGAAATCCATTATTGTTATTTATCATTTGTTGAGCACAAACTGTGTACTCAGTGTTATAAAAAAATTCCCAAACTTCAAAAAACATGAAGGATGACATGGTCCATGCCTCAGGGCTTAACAATCTATACCAAGCACAGCATGCAATTCTTTTATGATAATAGCAGTAAAAGTGACTGTATCTTGAAAGTGATAGGCTCTTGGAGATTTTTATTATGTTTTTATGATTAGAGAGGACTTACAAAGACATTTTGTCCAAAACAAGTTACCAAATGAAAAATTTTTAGGGGTAATACTTAAAGAGGAAAGAAGTAGTCAAATGATGTTCAAATGAGTTAGTTTGACCTGATCCTACTGTGAACTTGAGTGCTTATCTATGTGAGGAGGTTACTGGTGAGTCAAGAAATGATTTGGGCAAATTAAAGTAAATAATATCCATGGACTCATATACAGCTAGCATTTCATTGTTTTACAATGTGAATCTTCATTTTAATAATGGAATCAATAATAAGTTCTAGTATTTATAGAAGGAATTGTGATAAAATAGCAAACGTATAGAAAATAACTTCCTTCCTAGATTTCTCAGAGCTTTAATGCACATTTAAATAACTCAAATACAATCATAGAATGTGTAAGAGATTCCATATAAATAGCACAAGATATATGAGATATAAAAAAAGATAATGCTGTTTCTTTAAAACAACAGGGCATTGGAGAGTGTTAAAGTGTCATGCTTAGAAAAGTTGAGAGAGAAAAGTGCAACTGAAATTGTTTCTAAATCACACAGCTGGGAGAACAGACTTGGGGGTGAGTCAGGCATTTTCCTCATCAGCTTTTATGGGAAGGAGAGGCTACAGTCAAATTATCTAAAATGTTACTTTAAATTGCAGTACATGTTCTTAGAACTGTTGTCTCAACTCAGTTGCCTCAACACCGTCATCTCACTGTCACAGAACACCATGATACCGCCAAGCTTTGAGCTTGATGTTTATCTCTGTGATACCTTTACAGATTACTTTTTTCCCTCCTAATTTGTAATATTTAGGGAGTCTGTTGCTCACCCACAACAAAACAAACACACAGCTCAGAGCACATCTATCCAATGGGCCATTCCAGCTCAGTAAAATCCTCACCCGAAATGGTCACTATATAGCAGACAGATATTTACCATCTGATCCCCCAGGGAAGCCCATGGTATTCTCCTTTAATGATACTCCCTAAGATCACCCTAGCCTCCTAGACCCTTAGCTTCTGCTTTATCTTCTGCTGTACCTTAGCTCTAAATTCCCCATGATGCTTGCTACCACTTATCTTTCTGATAGAAGGGGAAAGATACAAGAAGAGGCCTTAAGTAGGATGAATTCATAAAAATCATCACCGTCTAGATCATTTTTGCTAAACTTTAAAAGTGTGTAAAAGTAGGAAGTCAAGAAACACCTGGAGTAACAGGAAAATTTGGCTTTGGAGTACAGAATGAAGCAGGGCAAAGGCTAATAGAGTTTTGCCAAGAGAACTCATTGGTCATAGCAAACACCCTCTTCCAACTACACAAGAGAAGACTCTACACATGGACATAACCAGATGGTCAACACTGAAATCAAATTGATTATATTCTTGGCAGACAAAATTGAGAAGCTCTATACAGTCAGCAAAAACAAGACCAGAAGTTGACTATGGCTCAGATCATGAACTCCTTATTGCCAAATTCAGACTTAAATTGAAGACAGTAGGGAAAACCACTTGACCATTCAGGTATGACCTAAATCAAATCCCTAATTATTATCCAGTGGAAGTGAGAAATAGATTTAAGGGATTAGATCTGATAGACAGAGTGCCTGATGAACTATGGATGGAGGTTTGTGACACTGTACAGGAGACAGGGATCAAGACCATCCCCAAGAAAAAGAAATGCAAAAAAAGCAAAATGGCTGTCTGAGGAGGCCTTACAAATAGCTGTGAAAAGAAGAGAAGCAAAAAGCAAAAGAAAAAAGGAAAGATATACCTGTTTGAATGCAGAGTTCCAAAGAATAGAAAGGAGAGATAAGAAAGCCTTCCTCAGTGATCAGTGCAAAGAAATAGAGGAAAACAATAGAATGGGAAAGACTAGCAATCTCTTCAAGAAAATCAGAGATACCAAGGGAACATTTCATGCAAAGATGGGCTCAATAAAGGACAGAAATGGTATGGACCTAACTGAAGCGGAAGATATTAAGAAGAGATGACAAGAATACACAGAAGAACTGTACAAAAAAGATCTTCATGACCCAGATAATCTCGATGGGGTGATCACTCACCTAGAGCCAGACATCCTGGAATGTGAAGTCAAGTGGGCCTTAGGAAGCATCACTACGAACAAAGCTAGTGGAGGTGATGGAATTCCAGTTTAGCTATTTCCAATCGTGAAAGATGATGCTATGAAAGTGCTGCACTCAAAATGCCAGTAAGTTTGGAAAACTCAGCAGTGGCCACAGGATTGGAAAAGGTCAGTTTTCATTCCAATCCCAAAGAAAGGCAATGCCAAAGAATGCTCAAACTACTGCACAATTGCACTCATCTCACACGCTAGTAAAGTAATGCTCAAAATTCTCCAAGTCAAGCTTCAACAATATGTGAACCGTGAACTTCCAGATGTTCAAGCTGGTTTTAGAAAAGGCAGAGGAACCAGAGATCAAATTGCCAACATCTGCTGGATCATCGAAAAAGCAAGAGAATTCCAGAAAAACATCTATTTTTGCTTTATTGACTATCCCTAAGCTTTTGACTTTGTGAATCACAATAAACTGTGGGAAAATCTTCAAGAGATGGGAATACCAGACCACTTGACCTGCCTCTTGAAAAAACCTGTATGCAGGTCAGGAAGCAACAGTTAGAACTGGACGTGAAACAACAGACTGGTTCCAAATAGGAAAAGGAATATGTCAAGGGTGTGTATTGTTACCCTGCTTATTTAACTTATATGCAGAGTACATCATGAGAAACGCTGGGTTGGATGAGGCACAAGGCAGAATCAAGTTTGCAGGGAGAAATATCAATAACCTCAGATATGCAGATGACACCAGCCTTATGGCAGAAAGTGAAGTGGAACCAAAAAGCCTCTTGGTGAAAGTGAAAAGGAGAGTGTAAAAGTTGGCTTAATGCTCAGCATTCAGAAAACTAGGATTATGACATCTGGTCCCATCACTTCATGGCAAATAGATGGGGAAACAGTGACAGACTTTATTTTTTTGGGCTCCAAAATCAACACAGATGGTGAGTGCAGCCATGAAATTAAAAGACGCTCCTTGGAAGGGAAGTTATGACCAACCTAGACAGCATATTAAAAAGCAGAAACATAAAAAAAAAAAAAAAGCAGAAACATTACTTTGCCAACAAAGATCTGTCTAGTCAAGCCTATGGTTTTTCCAGTAGTCATGTATGGATGTGAGAGTTGGACTGTAAAGAAAACTGAGCACCAAAGAATTAATTCTTTTGAACTGTGGTGTTAGAGAAGACTCTTGAGAGTCCCTTGGATTGCAAGGACATCCAACCAGTCTATCCTAAAGGAAATCAGTCCTGAGTATTCATTGGAAGGACTGATGTTGAAGCTGAAACTCCAGTACTTTGGCCACCTGTTGAGAAGAGCTGACTCATTTGAAAAGACCCCGATACTGGGGAGGATTGAAGGTGGAAGGAGCAGGGTTCGACAGAGGATGAGATGGATGGTATCACTGACTCAGTGGGCATGAGTTTGAGTACACTGCAGGAGTTGGTGATGGACAGGGAGGCCTGGTGTGGTCCACACCTCCCTGGTGTGGTCCATGGGATCGCAAAGAGTTGCACATGACTGAGGGACTGAACTGAACTGAAAAGTATGTAATTATTTGCTATTCGGAGAATTTCACACCATTTTCCCTGAACCTTAACTACCATTAAGCTCCAGTTTATAGCATTCTCATTTTCCCTTTGCAGAAGAACTTATCTTTTTTCCCGTCAGGTAATGTTCACAAATCTGATATTATCTCTGTGTTGATTTTTGTTTTCATAAATAGCTTTTTTCCCTTCAGTTTAGAGAAAAAATTGTTTGCTGGTCTGTGTTTCTAAATTTTACCAACTGTGTTCTAAAGATCACATCTTCACTCCAGGAGGTCTCCAATTTCATTATTGTACCTCTCTCTGTGCTTCGAATATTTCTTTTCTCTCTTTATATATTTACATATATAAAGTTAAGTTTTATAATCATGTATATATAGTTATATAGAGTCATATATAACTAAAACTTTATATATATAAAGAGAAATGCTGGGTTATACAACTATGGATATATATAGTTTTATATATGCTAATAGTGTATATATAGTTATATATAATCCTATATAAGTTACATATATGTATGTATTATAGATATGTAAATTATATATCACGTAACATGAGGCAGAGGGCAGGTCTGCAATTTCTCTACCTTCCCATGGTTAGTCCTTCAGCTTCCAAGATAAAGAGTGAGTTAGTATCAATGTACCGTATGTTAGATAATAAGAGGATGAGAGAAGGGAAGAAAACAAATATATATACATTTTTTCTTCTGATAGCTTATACACACACACACACACACACATATATATATATATAGGCTTCTCTGATAGCTCAGTTGGTAAAGAATCCCCCTGCAATGCAAGAGACCCTGGGTTAGTTCCTGGGTCGGGAAGGTATGCTGGAGAAGGGATAGACTACCCACTCCAGTGTTCTGGCCTGGAGAATTCCATGGACTGTGTAGTCAGTCCATGGGGTTGCAAAGAGTTGGACATGACTTAGCAACATTCACTTTCACTTTCATACATATATATATATATATGTGTTTGGTTATTAAAGTGAAAGTGAAGTCGCTCAGTTGTGTCCGACTCTTTGCGACCCCATGGAGTGTAGCCTACCAGGCTCCTCCGTCCATGGGATTTTTCAGGCAAGAATACTGGAGTGGGTTTACATTTCCTTCTCCAGGAGATCTTTCTGACCCAGGGATTGAACCCGGGTCTCCCACACTGTAGGCAGTTGCTTTACTGTCTGAGTCACCATGGATGTCCACTGCTTATTATATACATGTATAAATGTTATGTATGCTGAGATACATATCATACGTATATGATGACTAATTTGTATATAGCTTATACACACAAACCTATTCATATCAAAATAAGAAGGAAAAACCATATCTACTATAGTCCTCATTTCTGCAGCTACTTGTGTGGTCATCACTGGTATTTACAACTGCCTTATTGTACTACTTGTTCCATATTCCTTTGCTCTCAGCAAGCACCTGAGCTGAGCTGTGATTCTTTGCATGGTATGGTTACCAAAATTTTCACTCCTGAGTCATATGGGCTACTGACAACCCTGGCTAAACTGGGTTTTTGTAGTTCTCTGTTGACTTTCACAATAGGACATGGAAGTACTAGAAGTGCCCTTGATGAGCTCCTGAATTTTAGAAATATTCCTCCTTACCCTCATTGTCATTTTCACATTTACCTTGATAATCAGGATCCGTCACCCAGGTAGCAGAGCACCCCATTTCTTTGCTGGCTAATTCAGTGATAGGAGGAGCCAGAGGCCAGGTGGTAGTCTCAACTTGTGGGCAGTGGCACCTGCTGGCCTGAGAACTCTCTATTCTCTTTGTATTTAGAAATCTCAGTTTGATGGTGGTGGTTTCCAGTGTAATTTCTAGCCTACATAGAAGGGCCATTACAAGGCTCTTTAAGGATGCTAGTGCTCACTTATTCTTCACAGCTATGGCACAGGGCATGTTCTCTGGACCCACGAGAGGTAGGTGAACGTTTCTTTCATGATAAATCCATTCTAATATCCCAATATCCCTAAGCAATTGGCTATCTTCCTCTATAGCAGGTTTCAGAAAACTATAGCCCATGGGTCATATACAGCCTACTGTCTGTTTTGTAAATGGTTTTATAACACAGTCTTTTCCATATATTTACATATTTTCTATACCTACTTTCATGCCACAATGGCAGAGTTGAATAGTTGTGACAGAGAGTATGGCCTGCAAAGTAAAAACAAAAAAAATAATATCTGACTTTTTACGGAAAAGGTTTGCTGGCCCCTGCTTTATAAAGGGAGTTCTGGCATTTCAGCTTCATTTAATGTACAACACCTTTGGGTTTATACTTCAGTGAATCAGCTGAGCAAAATTCAGAGCCATTCCTGGCCCTTTTCAAGCCAAGACATCAAATCTGGGATTTCTGTTTATTGGGCCCATATCAATGACTTCATCTCAACTCCTTAATTTTTTATCTTTAAGATCAATTCCCACACATTTTTACCTGGATTTCTATTGGTCTCAATTGGAAAATTCATGCAGTTCTTTTGGGGTGTATTTCAGCTCCATGGGTGGTAACATTTTGTAAATCACACTTACGGTCTTGCTGGGACTTGACTCTGGTTATAGGTCTAGAAATTGCCCTATAATTTGGTTTCTACTTTTCTGTCATATTTGACATTGTTGATTAAATTTTTACTTCCATTGATTTCCTTAATTGAGCCTCTTTATGGTTTTCTTAAATATCTGGTCACACTATTTTCTTGTCATGTTCACAATTATTTATAGGTATACTGATTTATGCATTAATAACAAATAAGCACCAATATGACTGCTTTATGGTAGCCTAATGAGCTGGATACAATCGTTACAGGTTATGTAGGTCCAACTCTTGTGAGCCCATGGACTGTAGCCCGCCAGGCTCCTCTGTCCATGGAATTCTACAGGCAAGAGTACTGGAATGGGTTGCCATTACCTTCTCCAGAGGATCTTCCTGACCCAGGGATCAAACCCACATTTCCTACATTGACAAGTGGATTTTTTACCACTGAGCCACCTAGGAATCCTCAAATATTGGCTAAGAGATTATTTTTTTTAAAACTGCTAAATGATGCATGAATATATTCTCTATTTGACATCCATAATGCATAATAAATATATTTATTAAAATACTTATCTCTTTTTATAAAAATAATGAGCATTTCTTTAGAAAACATAGAAATGAAGATTAGCAAGGCATTTTTCTGGTGGTCCTTCCCTGATGGCTCAGACAGTAAAGAATCTGCCTACAATGCAGGAGACCTGAGTTCGATCCCTTGGGTCAGGAAGATCCCCTGGAGAAGGGAATGGCAACCCACTCCAGTATTCTTGCCTGGATAACTCCATGGATGGAGGAGCCTGGCGGGCTACGGTCCATGGACTCACAAGAGCTGTATCTACACAACCTGAAGCTATTGTATCCAGCTCATTAGGCTACCATGAAATAGTCATATTACTGTTCATTCGTTATTGATGCATGAATCTGTATACCTATAAGTAATTGTGAGCATTACAAGAAAATAGTGTAACTAGAGATCTAAGAAAATCACAAAGGGTCACTTAAAGAAATCAATGGAAGTAAAAGTTTAATCAACCCTGTCAATATTTATGACGGAATAGCTTCAGGTTAGCCTAGCCTATACGCTAATGAATAAATTGTGATAAAAATTTTATGTCACACAGTATTGTAGTCATATGCATTATTGGAACCATTTTTAAAATTATTTACTTAATTTATGTATTTGACTGCATCGGGTCTTAGTTGTGTCACGGGGGACCTTTTGTTGAGCACACAGACTCTCTAGTTGAGGCCCTGAGACTCAGTACTTGTGGTGATCAGGCTTAGTTGCCCTGTGGTACATGGGGTCTTCCTGGACCAGGGATCAAACCCATGTTCCCTGTACGGGGAAGGCAGATTCTCAATTGCTAGATCATCAGGAAAGTTCCAGGAAACGTTATTATATTTAAAATTTTACCTGTGAAGAGAGGCTGAGAGAGAGGCATAATGGACAGTAATGTAATCCTTTGAAAGGAAAGTTATGAAATAGTAATGGAACCAACATGTTATTAATTTTATATTAAATATCACTTACCTATGTGTATGTAAGGCATGGACTATTTACTTTAACATGAGTCTAGCACACAGTGTTCTGTACCAGGAATACTTTGTGTTAATGATGAAGATGATGATATCAAAACGTCTCATATGGTTCTTGCCACACTGTTATATTTTCACATGGCAACACTCACAGACATACCCAACAGATAGGTTTATATGGCATGGTGATTATTTACTTTTCACTGAGTGGAAGGGGATCATCATAAGGTGAGGTCTTTATCATGAGATGAGGTCTTCGTCCTCGTCTTCATGTTGAGTAAGCCTATGAGGAAAGAGAAGAGAAGAGGTGGCAGAGGTAGAAGGGGTGGAAGAGGTGGAAGTGGGGATAGGAAAGGCAGGCAGACTTTGGGTAACTTTACAGGTATACATAGTAATTTCTGCCTAACTTTTTGGTTTTTCACTTCTCTAAAAACATTTCTATGTGGTTCCAATCCTTCCACCGTTTGCTTTAGTTTCAGTGCCTGTATCATAGAAGGGTTCATATTGTCAGTCAGTTCAGTCACTCAGTCGTGTCTGACTCTTTGCGACCCCATGGACTGCAGCATGCCAGGCTTCCCTATCCATCACCAGCTCCCAGCACTTGCTCAAACTCATGTCCATTGAGTTGGTGATGCCATCCAACCATCTCATCCTCTGTCGTTTTCTTCTCCTTCTGCCTTCGATCTTCCCATCATCAAGGTCTTTTCTAATGAGTCGGCTCTTCTCATCAGGTGGCCAAAGTCTTAGAGCTTCAGCTTCATCATCAGTCCTTCCAATGAATACTCTGGACTGATTTCCTTTATGTTTGACTGATGTGATCTCCTTGTGGTCCAAGGGACTCTCAAGAATCTTCTCTGGCACCACAGTTCAAAAACATCAATTCTTCAATGCTGAGGTTTCTTTATGGTTCAACTCTCACATCCATGTATGACTACTGGAAAATCATAGCTTTGACTAGATGGACCTTTGTTGGCAAAGTAATGTCTCTGCTTTTTAATATTCTGTCTAGGTTGGTCATAGCTTTCCTTCCAAGGAGCAAGTGTCTTTTAACTTCGTGGCTGTACTCACCATCTGCAGTGATTTTGGAGTCTGTTCTTATTGTGCCTAGTCGCTCAATAGAGTCCAACTCTTTGTGACCCCATGGACTGTAGCCTCCTCTCTCCATGGGATTCTCCAAGCAAGAATACTGGAGTGAGTTTCCATTTCCTTCTACAGTTCATGTGTGAAAGAAATCAGAAGCAGTCTTGAATAATCAGAACCCTTCTGCCATACTGTCTAATGTGAATTTGTTTTCTAGCACTGCTTTCTCATTATCTGGCACTGGTTTGGAAGCATGAATCACTTTTAGTCACCTTCTGATAATTCCTTTGGTAAAGAGTCTATCAACTTTTGAATTTCTCTAAGATCCATATCTTAAATCCTTCCACCTACCTTTTTTGCCATATCCACAATCTTTCTTGATTTCCTTGATTGGCTCTGTTGTAAACTCTGTGAAGTCATGCACAACATTTGGACAAAGTTTCCTCCCACGGAAATTTATTGTTTCAGATTTGATAGCTTTCACAAATTTTTCTAGAACAACAATGGCATCTTAAATGGTGTAATCCTTACAGACTTTCATGGTAATCCCTCTAGTGGAGCTTTCTTCCATAGCATTGATAATCCTTTCCATAGTGTGTAATGAGCCTTAAAGGTCTTTATGACTCGCTGATCTAGAACCTGAATTAGAGACAGTGTGCTTGGGGACACTGCTTTGATGACTTTGGCTAGGGGCATTGTCGAGTATCAAAAGAACTTTATAAGGCTGTCCCTCACTGGCAATGTACTTCCTGACTTCAGGGACAAAGTGTGGAAGGAGCCAATCTATACAGCAAAAGGGCTCCTTTTGTGGCTCAGCTGGTAAACGGTCTGCCTGAATGCAGGAGACCTGGGTTCGATCCCTGGGTTGGGAACTCTCTGGAGAAGGGAAAGGCTACCCACTCCAGTATTCTGGCCTGGAGAATTCCATGGACTGTATAGTCCTTGGGGTCTCAAAGAGTTGGACACAACTGAGCGACTTTCATAAATCAAAAGGGTTCTCATTCAGGTCTTCTTCTTTTGTTGTAAAACTAAAAGACGAGTAACTGATATTATCTTTTCCCTTTGAGGTTCAAGTGTTAGCAGCTTTATAGGAAAGGAAAGTGCTGATCATAAACCTGACTGCACTTGCATCAAAGCATAGAGTTATCCTATGCCTTCCTGCCTTAAATTCTGGTGCTCACTTTTCTTCCTTACTAATAAATGTCATCTGTGGAATTTCTTTCTTTTTTTTTTTTACCACAATAGGACACTTTTGTCTGTATCGGTAAACTGTTCAAGTAGATGTCTTTCTCCCCAGTGATTCCCTTAATGGCATTTGGGAGCTGGTTTGCTGTCTCTTGGCCGCTAGACGTTGCTTTTCTTGTCTATCTTGATATTTTTAAAGCCAAACCTCCTAAAATTACCAAACCATCCTTTGCTGACATTAAACTCTCTAGCTTTAGATTCTTCTCCTTTTTAAGTTGTCATAAAATGAATTTGATTTTGAAGTCATATTAGAATCTACATAACTATATCTTTATTATATCAATCCTGCACCCACATAAAAGCTACATTTTCAGTATGAGATAAAAAGCTACTTTGCAAAAAGTACTAGGTTTCCTCACCTACTGGTATAATTGCAGTGACAGCTTGATGAATTTATGTTCCTCTTTTTTTTTTTCACAGTGGTCCTTATCCTGGATTAATTTATCTTGATAGGATGTGTGGCCATAACTGCAGACCTTGATCTATAGTGTATATCAAGCAATTTAACCTTTTCTTGCAATGTCATGACTTTCCTGTGCTTGTTGGGATCACTTCCAGGATCACTAGTAGCACATTGTATGGGTCTCATGGTGTTATTCAAGATGTATGTGGTATTAGGCTAAGCACAATGAAAAGTATGCAAGAGCCATAAGAGGTCACTTTTAATTGAGAGAGATTGTTTACTGGAGAGACAAACTGCTCATAAGGAGGTGACTAGTGTCACGTGGTATTTTCAGCTAACACAACAGGAGCTCACCACAACAGCCAACAGGCGGTGGCTACAAAATTATAACAGCACTGCAGTATGTGTTAGTCACTTTTATGCAGTTAGGATTTAGCACTGCATCTTTCCCTTTGTTTACATTTCTCTCAACTGCAAATGGCACCATGTATTGTGTGTTAGTGTCAGTGTCTATGTGTGTACTTTTTTGATAAAGATTAACTTTGTATCATAGATTTGTGTGTGTTTTATGGTGTGGATGGTAAAATAGACTAGTATGTATATAGATTTTATGCATTCATGACATAATCCTTTAATTTTTTTGATATTTCTAGGCTACATGGTTTGTCTTTTTTTTCAAACTGCTGCAACTTTTCAAAAATTTTTCCAATATATCTATTGAAAAAAAATCTGTGTATTAGTGGACCCACGCCGTTCAAACTGTTGTTCAGTGGTCCACTGTAGTAGCATTTTGTGGAAGGCATTATGAGATAGTAGCTTAGATTACTGACTCTGCTTTCAGACTTCTTTTTTCGAAACTCATATCTGACATTTACTAGTTCATTGATCTTGGGCATATTTCTTAACTTTTTGCACCAGTTTTATTGTCTGTGAAATGAAGGTGATAATAATAGTACCTATGTCACAAGTTTGTTGTGAGGATTAAATAAATTTATAGTTGTGAAGCAGTTAGAATAATGCAGAGTGTCAAAATGTTTGTTACTATTTTGTAATTCTAGGATACTGTATATCACAGAAATAAAGTATTACTTTGAAGTATCTCACAGAAGCATTGACTTTAGATCTCTTTTAAGTAAAGTCTTTCCACTGATTTTTCAAAAATTTTTTAATATTTATATAAAATATAGCATTTTTAATTCAGCATACTTTATTTTCCTTCTGAAGGGTTTCCTAGCTCAAACATTTTAAATTATTCATTAAAACTAGCTTCACATTCTTTAAACAATCCTTTCATGCAGGAGTGTTTGTATATGTGTATATATGCATATATTTGCATATGTATGTGTGTGTATAAGAGAAAGTTTATTATTTATGATTTTCATTCAGACCTTGACTCTGAACATAAATGTAAAATGAAGTTCTGTGTTTGGCCTATTTTGTCATTTACTACCAGCTTAAGTGGAATCACATACATGGATAAAAGTTTCTTATTTTAAATCTTTGCAGATCTAGTACATTTTAAGAGATTATTCATTAGCTTTAAAGAGGGGAAGAAAAACCTGGGCATTTTGTAACTTTTATATTGTTCTACCACAGAAGTAACATGTTTAGGGACTATATTGCATTTGAATTTCGTGTCTCAAAGTATCAAATAAATGAGAATCAGAGTTTGGATAAGCAAGGGAATACAAATCATTTTTGAAGATATTCATTGTGGTTCAAGGATTTTATGACATGGGTCAACATGTTTCCCATTTAACAGCAGTTTATGATATTTATGCCATTGTTATATGAATTGTGTGGTTGTACTAAGATGCTCAATATATTTCATTCTTCCTGATTGGTGGCCAGTGAGGTCAGAACTGTTCCATTAATCCAACTGAGCACTCATATGTGAACTTTTGCCTTGATTCTTTTTTTAACTTTTGAAACCACAAAATGTATAATAGTAATTAGTTATTCCAGGATGTTCATTTCAAGATTACTGCCTGGGGTGGTGGAGGCCCTATGCTATTTGGCTACAGACCAGTTGTGTAATCCCTCAGAAATGTTCTACATCTTGCATTGGAATACTTTGGAAAGGAGTTGATGCACCTTGAAATGTACATTTGCTTCAAACTTCAATCAGATAAACTATGAAAAAAATTAGCGATGGGCCAACTGCATTTTGGTGCTGTCCTGTTTTTTCAGACATCTTATGAATGAGCAGTGTTCTGGTGAGAAGGTTTCTCTGACATATAATATGTTTGACAGATATTTGAATGTGAAACCATTGCTTTTATACCACTCTTTAAATGGTTTCACTTATTTTTATATCTTATTCCTTTTCATTAATAAGGAAAATATATTCAACACTGCACAACTGAGACACCATGTGTTACTCTTTAGATGGTAACTTTCTTGCTGTGATTGTACTTCTTATGAGTTGGTGTATTCATTAAATATTATAGCATATTGTCCAGTAAAACCATAGTTTCTGTTCTACACTCTTCACATTTGATTCTGTTCCCCAAGACTCAACTCTTTGTCTTTTTCCTCCATTCTCTCCCAGCCCAAATAGTTCTTAATTGTATTCTGTCCACTTAACCTTCCCTGAGTTAGGATTTTTATTTTCTCATTCTCTTCCACAATAAAAATAATAGAGTAATAATAATGATAATATCAATTTCAGCAAGTACATTTCATTTTTAATTCCATAGATTTCAGTGATTTTTTTTTCTGTGTTTCTTAATCTTGAAGCCTCTGTTATCCTTCGACCACATTACTTTTCCCATTCATTTCCATTTTTCTTCCTTTTTCTTCACAGCTTTATTTTCTACTAGAAGTACTTCTGTGATCTATCTATAGTGGATATATGATAAACATTGACTAACTTCATGATCATTACTTTCCATTTGCTTTCCTTCCATATTTGTTTCAATAAATCAGTATTGAATAGATCAGGAAATGAAATGCATTATTGTTTTCTTGGTACACATGCTCTGTCTAAAAGTGGGAAGAAAATCTGTATCTATGCACCAAATTGGATTATTGTTAAACTAAAAAGTTTCTTGAAAGAAAATTACTTTAGTGATCTGTGCATCTAGGTGATAGAAGTTCCCTCTTCTGCCAAAGAGAGATGGTGAGCTACTAGTGGACAATGATCATATTTTATTCATCCTTGTGATTCCCTTGAGTACCTAATGCAGAGCTTCACTCAGTGTAGTTAACTTGGAAACTGGCTAACTAAGTTAGTCAATTTATTCTAGTCTGGGGCATTATGATGGTCTGCCAAACTATTTCTGCTAAATAAATAATAAACTAGCATGACTTTACTATACTTCTTTTGACCAGATGAATTGCATGCCCTCAACATAGCATGTACTACAGTCAAGACAGAATTTCTTAAAATTCCACATGGATCATAGCACTCTGCAGTGAAGTAAAACTGTCATTTACTTAGAGTTGATATCCTAGATGCTAGAGTAGGAAAATGGAGAAGTAGCTCTATAAACCAGAAAACTAGATTTGTTTTTAGCAATCTAAACTTTAAAATTGGAAGGTATTGACCAACACCTAAAGGATGAGAGTTGGAGTGAACTTCCTAGTGAGGATTTGATTTCTATTGAAGTGATTACTAATTTTAAGTAATGAAGACCCTAGGACAGCTAGGAGTAAGTTTGAATTTAATTTAAAACCAGCACATGATGGATTTGTACTGCCAGCTATTGCAATGGAAATTTATTTAATTTTTTCTCCAGAAAGCTTTTTATTTATATAGGACATCTTCCAGTCATAGGAGATTATTTAGATAGGTTCTGTAGGAATATACATAGCTATTGTTCAATCAGTGGAGTTCCTGGTTTTATTTTTCTTAAGAACTGTTGATGACAGCATCCAGAAATGTTAGTGTTAGGTTTCTACGATTCTGAAATTGGCCAGAATATAAACTTCTATAATTTAGTGAATTGAAGGAAGAAAATGCATGTTTTCAGCCCCAGTGGATTTTGATATGAATCCTAAACCAGGCTCAATTTGGATTTCTTACATGTTATTTTTGTAGACCACATATTAGCTTTAAGTAAAATGGCTGCATGTAGCCCTACAAGTGTTTCCTACTAGTTAAGTGGTACTCATTAGAAGAATAGAGTTATAGTGTTTATTTATTTTTAATGACATCGTGTTGATATTTAATAATAATTGACCCAGTTTATAAACTCTTCCATTTTAGCCTATGCTGCCAATGTCAGTAGGGAATGTTTAATTATTTTTCTAACAGTACTGGTTGGAGGACCATAAGATGATTTAATTATAGTATCTTTTCAGATTTAACTTGTGACCAGTGTCCTAGGTTTAGATGGCACAGTACAAAATATATTCTTATTACAACATAGAATACAATGAGAAAGGTAACCTGGGGCTGCACAAAGGGCAAACATTTAAAAATTGTAATACATTTAAATTATTTATTATTAATTAAATTAATTTATCATAAATTTAATTAATTTTAATTACATTTGTATGAATCCATGCCACTAGCAGTTATGAACTTATGATATGTTTGTGACAGTCCTATCTGTATATTTACTGAGCATAATATTTATTATGAAAAGTAATGCACTTTTTGAGAAAATGACAACTTACCAGTGCCTCAAAGCCAGCTGTTAGAAGCACTTTATGAAAATGCACAACTTTCAGTTGCCCCAAGTCTTCTTGTTCTTGTTTCTGATTAAACCAAATAAGAGAAGTGCTCCTTCCATATCTAAACATCTCTGAGTAAGAAAATGTCATTGTTAATATTCATTCAGGGCTATGTGAAAGGTGGAGGGAAATGAGAGAAAAAGTATGGAAATGAAGCACAGTTTTCCAACCCAGAGGTCTCCTGAGCCTGAGGTAAAGATCAGAGGAGGAGTCACAGCGGAGCAGCTGATTACAAGGTCTAGGGCAGATTGTCGTGCAGGCAGGAAATGATGAAGCCTGGCTGGATCCCAACAGGAAATCAGAACAGGAGAAAACTGATGCTGAGAAGAAGGGTCGAAAGCGGAGCAGCTGGAAAGAGAAAAAGAAACAGAACCTGTCCCACCATATCCAGTAGGACTTTGCAGGTGTATTTCATTTTGGCTCCAATTCCTGACACATTGATTATCATGACCATCAGCTTACAAGCAGTTCAGAATTCAACCTTTCAAAACAGAAGCCTAAGAGTATTTGATTCTCAGAAAGAAGTCCAAGTCTATGATGTGGAAACAAATAAACATCAGTTACGCATGTCTTAGTAAGTGAAGAAAATCACACAAGGCAGCTCTAGAAATCAAATATTTTGGAAGAATTTCAGAATTTCCTGGAGTAGATATACTGATTTCCTTACTTCTTGCATGTGTGCTAAGTTGTTTCAATCATGTCCGACTCTTTGTGATCTCGTGGACTGGTACCTGCCAGGCTCCCCTGTCCATGGGATTCTCCAGGCAAGAATACTGAAATGGGTTGCCGTTTCCTCCTCCAGGGGATCTTCCCGACCTGGGGATTTGAACCTGCCTCTCTTTTGCCTCATTAGCTGGCAGGTACTTTACCATTAGTGCCACCTGGGAAGCCCTTTACTCATTTCCTACTTGTACCAGTTATTAAAAGGAAATTGAATTATAATACTACATACAGTTTTGCTTGCATATAACAAATGATGATGCTTTATTGTATCTATATATGAAAAAATCTCTATGGTACAAAACCAGAACTAGTCTCTGCTGTTAGCCATCAGGATGTCATTATACATGAGGAAGCAAGTGAGTGGCTCTTGGATGGTGAGAATTTCTGCTTGTCATCTGGGTGCTTGGTTACATGGCTAGGTTCTATTTGTAACAATTCATCCAGTGGTGCACAAGACATGTGCATTGTTCTGTTCACATTTTATAATTCAATAAAATGTTTGAAGCAAACAGCTCTAGGAAATGGATGATTTGGGATTCAGGACTCGGAAAAATGATTTCGAAATGCTTAATAAAATATATGTAATGATAACAGGGGACCCAGATGTTATTAAAATAAAAAATATCTTGACAAAGATGATTTTGTTTATTCCTAGATTTCAGTTGCAGGAAACAACCTCATGCAAACCCATTTTTTTTTAAAGAAATATAGTTCTCAAGTCAACCCCAAATTGGCTTAATGGATCCTGTATGGTTTTGATAAAGCTGTTTTTTGACAGGCCTTTACAAATCATCTTAGTTCTATAAACAGCTCAGCCAAACTATGGAACTGGTTTATCACTTTGATCAACTAGTTGCCCGTCACTAGTTCAAAGTTTCAAAATGCAGAGCCAATAGGGAATTCAAGCTAATTGCTGATCTGTACATATTGATACGGGCTTCCCTAGTGGCTCAGCTGGTAAAGAATCTGCTTGCAATGCAGAAGACCCTGGTTTGATTTCTGGGTCGGGAAGATCCCCTGGAGAAGGGATAGACTACCCACTCCAGTATTCATGGGCTTTCCTGGTGGCTGAGACAGTAAAGAACCTGCCTGCAATGCAGGAGACCTGGGTTCTGTCCCTGGGTCGGGAAGATCCCCTGGAGAAGGGATAGGCTACCTACTCTAGTATACATGGGCTTTCCTGGTGGCTCAGATAGTAAAGAATCCACCTGCAATGCAGGAGACCTGGGTTCCGTCCCTGGGTTGGGAAGATCCCCTGGAGGAGGGCATGGCAACCTACTCTAGTATTCTTGCCTGGAGAATCCCATGGACAGAGGAGCCTGGTGGGCTACAGTCCATGGAGTTGCAAAAGAGTTGGATATGACTGAGTGATTAACACACACACACATACACACACACACACACCAACCCACAGAAGTATGTGTTACTGGGAAGCAGGATAGGAATTTAGGATTGGAAGGAAGGCTGGCATTCTGTTTCTTCTCCATGCAATGGCCTTTGGTGACTCCATGCTTTGAGCTTGTTCATGAAGACTTCAGACCTGTAGGGATTTGCTGCTGAGCAAGACTGATGGGAGAACAGGAATGACAGTTCTCTTTTTTTACTAGCACATTTAAGTGAATGGGAACTGTGCATCAGCCAGAGTCCGGATCCCCATTCTTCTAGCTGAAACGCATTGGTATGGACTCTTCTATTCCTTAAAATAATCCTGAATGGAAGGGAGAATGTCATGGGTCTGCTGGTGCCCTGTCTCCCTTATTGATCTCAGAGGGGACAACACCTAATGCTGTCCTCTGAGAAAAAGGAGTCAAAACCCAGCATGTTTAATTAAAAATCCTGAGGGTAAGGAGGACAAGATACTTTTTAGGCTAAGTATTTCTAAATGTCATGTTGATAATGAAAAAAGTACTATTATAAATCTAAAACTTGTTTTTCATTTTACCAGTTCTCAATGCTCACTTAAAATTTCACCATTTCTTTACTCATAGACAGTTCCAAAGTTTTCACTCAAATTTTTCCTGGACTTGGAGAATAAATTGGCACCAGTGTGCAGCCAATATTTTAAATTACGTAAACTATATTGAAGATGGTTCCATTAATTTCTTAAACCCATGTCAGGTAATGGAAAACAAACTTGCATCTCGGATAGCCTTCCAAAAATGAAATATGGAGTTAGTGATTCCAGTAACTTAGAATGGGATGGTGTAAGATTTTCCTTCTTGGTTATTATGGATTACTGTTGTGGTGGACTTGTGTCTGTTTTAAATAATCCTGTTGATAGTAAAAAGTAGATTGTCTGTTTTTAGGGTAGGGGAATCCATATGCTAGTTTTGGATTTGACAATTACCTTGCAAATATTAATGGCTACCAGTGTATGATAAATCAGTGTTGGAAAGGATAATGAATCTAATTAAAATGAACAAACTTATCCAAAAGTTTAGACCCCTGTGGACAAAAAATAGGGTAAAGCAGCCAGCACCCAGATGTGTCCATTTTCATTTTCAGCTAGTCCTAAGAAATATGAGCTCTCCCATAATTTCCATTGTCAGTTTAATGGCAGACTGAGAAATGCATAGCAACCTGAAGGAGAGAAAACTCAAAACAAAGTGCTTTTTTAAAATTAGAATGCTAGACTTCTAATTTAAAAAAACAGATATGCAACAAGCAACAGAGGTTTATTTTATAGCACAGGGAACTATAGTCAATATCTTGTTGTAAACATTAATGGAAAAGAATTTAAAAAATAAGTGTGTATATGCATAACTGATGAAATTTAGTAATGTTTATCTTGTTGCCAGTTTATGGACATCTAATAACAGCATATGAAATACAAAAATTTAAATGTATTTATGTAGGATATAAGATTAATATAAATTAATATAAATAGAAATCTATTATATTTAGATTATTAATGACATAATTCAAGATGCTCCTGTTCTTATTTTTTTCTGCACTTGATAGAATATTCTCAGAGAAATGTTAATATGTCTCATGATTATGTATTTTTTCTTTTCCCTTATATTTCTTCTGATTTTTGCTTTATGTATCTTTGTTTCTTTGTTGTTAGGTGTCTAATGGTTTATGATGTCTATCTTTTTTTGTGAATTTTACCTTTTATCATTAAAAATATTCATCTTTGTTTCATTAAAAAAAATTAATGTTTCAGTCTTCAAACCCACATTTCTGAAAGTCATAATTTTATGAGGTGTTAAATTACCAAAGGTTATGTAGCAAAAACAAACAAAAGAAAATAAGAAAACAAATGAAAAAAGTGTACCACACTTTTAATGTTATGTTATATCTTAGCCATAGAGGGTAAAATGAAACTGATTATGAGCAAATGTTAATTCTAAAGTTGAAAGTGAAAGTTGCTCAGTCCTGTCCAATTCTTTGTGACCCCATGGACTTCTAGGCCAGAATACTGGAGTAGGTAGCCTTTCCCTTCTCCAGGGGATCTTCCCAACCCAGGGATCGAACCCAGGTCTCCGGCATTGCAGGTGGATTCTTTACCAGTTGAGCCACAAGGGAAGCCCAAGAATCCTGGAGTGGGTAGCCTGTCCCTTCTCTAGTGGATCTTCCCAACCCAGGGATCGAACCGGGGTCTCCTCCATTGCAGGTGGATTTTTTACCAACTGAGCTATCAGGGAAGCTCTAATTTCTAAAGTTGGCACATCACTAAAGTGGAATGATGCTTCATTGAAGACTTATTTTCTATGAAAGTCACTAGAGTGTGTGTGCTTTAAAAGCAGGATCTTTGGTGCATGGTTGTATACTAAGAACTAGGACAATGCCTGGCTTTTAGTATGTATTGGCAAATAATTGAAATAAAACAATGACTTTGCATTATCCCAGGTATTTTTGTAGGCACAGTCTAGTGGAAAGTCATACGATATCTTAAAACACACACAAACACAGCAACAAACCTACTGGATAGGTCAGGGAAATTTAGCTAAGACTTGTACTGAAAAATAAGTGCACATCTGCTAACTGACTGATTGGGGAGGATGAAATAAGAGAAAAATGGGAGACATAGAGGCACGGAAAATATACTGTGCAGACACATTATATTCTGAAGCTTCAAGAGTTTGTTGATAGATTGAGAGGCAAAGAGTGAAGGTGAAGATAGCTGGATAGTTGAAATGAGGCCAATTGATGAAGAAAATAGAAGAAAAAGATGTTCCACTCTCTTCTACCACCATATTTACCCCACTAATTCCTCCTCTCCCTGCCCCCATTATTTTCATCTAATGCCCCCAAATTCTTTTCTCCATCCTGTCGCTAAGGATGAATGGCCTACCTTCATGTCATGGGCTGCTTTGCTACTTGTATTTCAAATGTCATTCCTTCTCACCAATTTAAGGATAACATTTAAGAATTCATCATTCCTGCATCAAAATTTTTAATCTTTCCTCTATCCTGACTTGACATTCACAGCAGCCTAAAGTCATGCTGTAATTTTGTCCATCTTATAAAAATTCTTTTTACTACTTATCTTCCTCCAGCCATGACCCAATTTCTCTTTTGTACTTTATAGCAAATTTCCTCAAAATGATGTTGAAAAGAAGACTGTCTCCAAGTTATCTTTAATATTCTCATAAACCTATTGCACTGTTTGAGTACAGCTATATCTGTATTATCAACATCATCATGACCTCCGTATTTTTAGACTTAAAGTTAACTTGAGTTCTAATGCCATTTGCCCAAACAGCAACCTGACACTCTATGATTTTTTTGGAGAAAATAATGGTTTGGGACACCACTTCTTTTTGGTTCTCCTTTTGTCTTATCTGCAGTTCATTTTTGGTTTCCTTTGTTGGTATCTTCTAATGTTTTTAATCTCTAAATGTTTAAGTGCATCAGAGTCCTGTCCCCAGACCAATGCTTCATCTATATGAACTTTCTAGGTGACTTTATAGAGTTTCATGACTGGATCTCAAATTTATATTTTTAACCTAACTTCTATGAATGCTAAACTTTGTGTATACATGCATATGTTACTCTCAACCAGTTATTTTCCCTTGCATTTCCTGTTATATGTGTGTTTGTTGTCTTCTCTTGAAGGACATAAACTTCGTGAGGACAGAGACTTTATTTTGTTAATGCTCTCAGTTTTGTTGATAGTTACTGCTTTGTCAAATAAAACGTATGCCTGTCCTGTTACCTAGTATGTATTCTAAAGAACCCAGGCCCATAAGAATGTTTATTTCAATATTATAGAAACAGAAAGCTGAAGTCACTCTAAGGGAATGAATGGGTAAAATGTAGTAGATGATCATTATTTATATCAAAAGTGTCAGCTTAGATATATACATAGCTATATGGATAGATATTTAAAATAATTCTGAGTAAAGAATATAAAAATCATAAATGTATACATTATATGTATGTATATAACATTTTATTTATGGAAATTAAAAATGTGCACAAACAATACATTTTGTTAGTATTAATCTATTTAGACAGGTATACATTATACACATTAGAATGGCTGTTTAAGAGAAGAAGTGGAAAGGATAAAGTTATATGGTAAAAATGAAGAGAGAAAGGAATGAGTGAATGGATAAAGAGAAATTGTGCTTGGGCCAATGGTGATAATGTGCTTTAAGCTGAGAAATATGACTGTCTCAACAGTTTACAGCTGAAGCGCACCAGAAGGAAGTGTTGAATAAACAAAAGAGGTGTTGTAGAGTTTTCAAGTGATGACTAGAGGAGTAGAATAATAAAAAATGCCCAACCCAGAAGAAAAAGAAAACTATTTATTCTGTCATTGAGTTCCTCTGCTCAAAATTCAACATCTTGATAGAGAGAATTCCATGAATCAAGTTCTGATCACCCACATTATTCTTGACTGTGCCAGGTTTTAAGAGGATAAGACTGGAAAAACCAGTATGGGGGGAAAGTGGGGCAGGATCAAGATTTATCTTCTCACCCTATTTGCTCATAGACTGGGAAAGATAGCTTTCCAAAGTAAAACCAGGGTGCTGTTAGGATGACCGTATGAAACTATGTAGTTGAAAAATAAAACCACTAGAGACCATAGGATACCAAAGTTTCTTTATTGATAACAGTTAACAATGACCCTTGGTGGCTGTTGAATGAAATGACTCTTAAAAATTCAGTATTTTTTTCTCTTGAAAAAAAAAAAAAATGGTACCAAAATAGACTCTAGTTTCCAACTGTAAATTGCACTGAGAGCTGCTCAGAATAATCTAAACTTTTAAAAATGATAATTTATATTCAGTTGGTGGAAACCAGGGGTACAGAAACCAATGCATAGTTGAAATCATTACCAGCAAGAAACCGAGAAAACACAACATACATGGAGTCTCTCTCTCTCACACTGTCCGCACATTCTCTCTAACACATACACACGTGCATGGCTGTGCATACCCAGTTTCACTAGGTTAATATTAATAGAATAGCCAAGTTTGTAATCTTGCATAATCTTAAGCTAATATTTTATTCTATGCATGTATTTTATTTTTATAGGAGGCATAAATCTTTCAGAACATAATTTTTTTTCTCATATAGTAGGTACTATTTTCCCAATTTTAATGAAATGATGACACCACTGATGTTTAAAACTCAAATTATTTTTTATTGTAAAATTATATTTTTACTTCACTTCTCTTGTTTATCTATCTTAAAACTTTTAATTTTTATGATTTTATTTACTGGCATCTTTCTTAGGGAATTTGGGAGGAGGAAAGATAAGAAGGGAATGGAGATGAAAACAAGACTTTTGAACTCCTGTAAGGTTTTTGTTTTTTTTTTAGAGAAAGTAGAATCCAAGAATTCATTCTTTCATTGATTTATCAAACACTTTCTAAGAATCTACTCTGTGCCACATATTGAGTTACACATGCTAGGTAATAGAAGAAGGTAAGGCTTTAAAAAAATCTTTCTAGATACTGTATGTATGTATATATTTATATAAAAGTGTCTACCTATGAGT
This sequence comes from Cervus canadensis, assembly GCF_019320065.1. Classification (NCBI taxonomy): domain Eukaryota; kingdom Metazoa; phylum Chordata; class Mammalia; order Artiodactyla; family Cervidae; genus Cervus; species Cervus canadensis. Next base: position 45,503,968 of record NC_057404.1, on the reverse strand, counting down.
CCATCTAGTTACCTATCAATATACTCCAATAGCATAGATAATCAAAAGCTCTATGCATTATAACTCAGTCCTTGTTAATACAGTTGGGGGAAAAAAGAAAAACGCATGATATCCTTAGATGTTGGTTATAGAAGTCTCAACAGACTTTCCTCCTGATTTCCATTCTTTAATTTTTTAAATCAGAATCTTTTCAAACACTCTTTCTACTCACTACATGCCACTGTTCTCTTCTGTTACTTTGGCAAAGCAAATCAAAGAAGTATCAGCCATTCCAGGCTTTAGCCTGAATAGATTGTCTGAATCTTCCAGCTGATTCTCAGAGAGGAATGCAGGTTGTCTGTTCACTCAGCAACAGGATGCCACTCAGCGACAGAACACTGCCCTTGGGCTTTGAAATCAGGGAACCTTGAACCCCACAGAGAATGACCGAACAGACTCTGAGAGTCCGCAAATAAACCCCTCTGGTCCTCTGTTCACTTGCCTCTGAGTTATTCCATTACTTGATGTGATTTCTGACACCATGCATCCATTCCTGTGAAGCTGTGCCCTTGCCAAGTTAAGATAAATGACTTATTTTGTGACATTCCAGTTTAGATAAAGGTGATGTGTGCTTTAGGACTTTTTCTGTGGTAAGGTCAATATCACTTAACTTGTTATATTCTTTTATTTATTGATTGGTTTGTTCTGAGCTCAGGGAAGGCACAATTCCATCTGGACTTAGGTATTGAATTCACCCTTTCATCTTTCCAACCTTTGGAATCTGTGTGTCTCATGGAATACAGAGCTAAGTGGGAGGTATTCCTTTCTTTAAAAATAGATGCAATCTGGGCATAGACTACTATGGGAACATTTTTGGACATTTCACATTCCTCTCCAGTGGGTACCATAAAGTCATGGCCATGAAGGCTTGCCAAGAATAGCGAACTTGTATCCACAGCTCAGAGGTACTGATCTTAGCATTATTTGGCTTGATTTCTAATTTTCCCTCACTGGTTGTCATAAAGTGTTCTGAAGCTATTCTAAGCATACTCTATTTTCATAATGCCCTTCTATGAGCCTTAGGTGACATGAGGTATGTTACCATGAGGCAATGGTGAGAGGTGAAACATAATTATTATTAGTTTGTTTATTTACTTTATAAGCCTATAGGCTTTGGGTTATGTTTAGGAGTTATTTATATGATGTTATTACTCAAGAATCTTCCTTTAATTGTTTAAAGAACAGTGAGTGCTCAGTCATTTACATCCACTAGAATATTGAAAAACAAACCTTGATTTAAAGTTTCAACTGCATAAGTAAAATGGAGATTTCATTCATTTAGGCCAATGGAAGGTATCTAAGATTTATCCTTAAATTGCTTTCTTTTTTTAAAATGTATTTTTCAATTATCAAACCTATTTAGCAACATTAAAGGTAACTGTAGACTATCTCACATCTATCTATCATCTATCTGGTTTGCTATTCCCTTTTATTTTCCACCTACATGTGTTTTCATAGAGTTATCTGAAATTTTATAATTGGCTTAAATAAATCACTTAGAATATTTCTGTCATGATTATAGCCAGAAAAACTTCTTCAGCTATTACTTATACTATACTTTCACCTCTGACATCATGTATTTTATCTGAATACATCAAAACAATGATTTGTTTTCCATAGAGATCTGGGAAAATTTTTGCACATTTTAGTTAGTTTGTTTGTTTTTCTCGAGTATGGGCAGAGGATATTTACCAATGTGAAAATATCAGAATACTGTTTTTCTAAACTGCTTTAACAAATAGAAGCTGTAGTCACTGGGGTCAGAGTAGGTCTCCTTTGAAGGCCATGTGCTCTTTTAATATATTTAGAAATTGGAAGAAACTTCAAGGCACACAAAAACAGTGGCAGATTCCAGCAACTATACCCAGACCTCTAGCCACAAGCAGAAATGCTGCAGTATCCAGTATGGTGGTCTGGTTCTAATAAAACTAAGCCAGCAGTCAACATTTTTCTCACTGTCCCCCAAATTTTATCTCACTAAACAACTTTTGACTATTCCTTAATTCTTGATCTCCAAAAAAATGTATCAATAATAGACTGAGTGTTTAGAACCCAGTTATTCTTTTTGTCTTTGTACAATTTTCCACACTTCTGTATACTTATATTTAGGAAACCATGCTGCTGAATGACTTCTCGTTACAGACTGTTTCTGTGGGCTCACTGGTGATTGCAGTTGTTCTTGCTTTTTGTTTTGCTTGGTAATGCATTATAGTTGGTTACCAAGCCTTGAAACAAGTGGTGGGTACAGTGTTTTAATAGTCTCCACAGCTTGCTAGAACAGTTGTACTCAGAACAGTATGCACTTCCTTGTACAATCAAAAGAACAATGACCAGAGTACTACTCTTAAGACAAATGTTCCAACAAAAAGAAGAAACTTGTGATGGCTGGTAACTCATCGTCTTTGAACAAATGTGCTCAGTCAGGTCTTCTGTAGTTCAAGGAGACTCTCCTTTGACCTATTCTGTCTGCTCTTTCACCACCCAGGCTATAATACATCTTGACCACCCATTCATTTTGACTGGGTTTAAACCACTGAGACTATAATTTGTACCCTATTCATAGCAGGTTGACACTTATCTGTGTCCACTAAGTTCACCTCTGTCCCACATCTCTAGCTGTTTACTTCTTCACTGTTTATTTAGTGATGACTTCAACAATTTTTCTAACCCCAGATTCATATTTTCTCTAAAACTGCCTTATTCTTAAGAATACCTTATTTCCTGTTCCTCTATGTTGGATATGACTTGTTCAACATTGTTCTACCCTATCCTCCAATCTTTCTCAGCTTTTTTTTTCAGACTCTTTATTAACATAAGACACAACAAAAATGACAAGCAAAATAAAATACTCTCATTTTAAAAATTCATTGTTCTTCTAGGTGGAATGTGAACTTCTTGAAGGCAGAGGCTTCGATCCACTTATTTCCTTAGCAATTAAACAAATATTTGTTAAGAATTCATCATCTTTATATTTTTAATCTCTTGATATATAATGGTTAATACACATTAAAACAATTCTATAGTCTTTGATCAATTTAGCAGACGTTCTTAACATTTTCAGTATCAAAGTTTTTGAGAATCTGAAGAAAACAATGTATTCTGTCCTTAGGAAAACATGTGTGTACACACATGCACATACACACTCCACGACCTCTCTTCCCACCCTCTCTGTCTCTCTCTCACACTTTCTCTCACACTCATGCACGCAAATATACATACTATTTTTGCATACACTTTTAAAGCACTCCTGGGATTCATCAATGAATGCCAAGTTCATGGTTACTGCCCAGTGGTTTTTATAGGTAGTATTTCCAGTATTATTTTGTGGGGCTGTTAAATAATGATGTTAGAGAAGAATGAGAACACTATAGAGAGGGAGAAAGACATAAAAAAAGGTGAAAATAGGAGGATCAAGGGGAATAGGTGTTAATAGATAAAAGGACTTGAAGGTGTCACAAAGTGGGCATGAAACCTTGATTTTCTGGGATCAAAGAAGTTCAGGATTTAGGCTGAGGTCTGAACTGAGCTTTAGACTGAGAAGAGGATCATAGTACAAAGCAAGGTAATGGTATCCTCTACCCTCTGGGCAATATGAACCCAGAGAGAACGATTCCTTACAGATGTCATAAGGGATGAATTTTCATTCTGGGATCATTGGATCTTAAGTCTGACTATCATGAAGAAGAACTAGCAATATGGAGGCAGCATCAAGTCTGGGAGGATGACTCAACCTTGAGTCATACTGACATATGGGTTTTGGGAGAGGAAAATGGGTCGCCTATCCTCTAAGAATTTTACTCCCTACATTTTATCCTGTAAGGTTCAACTGGAGTAGAAAGATACTTCAGATGTAATAACCACAGGACCATTTTACATTCTTACAGTAATGAGAGTAATTGTAAATGCTTATTGAGAATGTATAAACAAGAAGCTAGGCTGAGAGCCTCACATGGATTATTTCGTCAAATCCTCACCATAGCTCTAGAATGAAAGAACCGTTATTTTTCCCATTGTGTGAATGGAAAACCAGGGATGGAAGAGATGAAATAGCTTGCCAAGGTCACAGAGCCAAGACGTTGCACAGATTGGACCCACATTTTCTGACATCAAATTTAACTTTCTTAACCACAACTTTAAACTGACTTGAGGCAGAATTGTTGTAGCAGAGGCTGCTGGTGGTAGATGGAAGAGATACCTGGCCTTAGCACCCTCCAGCCAAGTAGATGTTAGTGATATAGTTGATTTCTTCTTCTCAAGTTTTAAACAGCTGTGAGGTGTTTAGACTTAGCCCAGCATCAGTGTGTATAAATAACCCTAACTTGATCCCCTTTGATTTTATTTTTGGATGTCATAGCTTTGTCCTTTCTTTATTTTAGCTAAGCCTCTACTGCATGTTCCCTGAGTAGAAGAACGATCCATTTCAGGAGCATATTTTATGGGATGCTGACACTGGCTGCTCCAGGGAGATCTTCGGGCTCCTGCCAGGGTGTAATTGGCACCCAGGAGCAGACAGGTTCCAAAGCACCAAAAAGTGAACATGTTTCACAATAAGTCTAACTCAGCGTGAAAAAAGCAATAAATTGTGAAAAGTCTGAGCAGCCATTCTCCAAACACACATACAAAATTTTTGTGTGCTAAAACATAGATGATTGCCAAAAATGAGGACAACAGGACTGTCTTTATAACAGTCTCCATGTGACTTTTTAAAATGCTGATTATTCAAAACATATTAATATCTAGTGCCAGGGGATTTAGATATTCAATTAGTATTCATTCATTTATTAGACATTTTTGAACATTTACTGTATGTCAGGCCATATTCTAGGAATATAGCCATAAACAAAAATAGGCATAAATTCACACTTAAGTAATGATTTTGGATGTAAACATGCTTGAAAGAAGTGGAGAAGATGGGGGGAAAAAAGATATCCATCATTTACCTTTTTTAAGGTTCCAAAAATTCCCCTGCATTCAGTTCAGTTCAGTCACTCAGTCATGTATAACTCTTTGCAACCCCATGCACTGCAGCACACCAGGCCTCCCTGTCCATCACAAACTCCCGGAGTTTACTCAAACTCATGCCCATCAAGTTGGTGATGCCATCCAGCCATCTCATCCTCTGTCATCCCCTTCTCCTCCTGCCCCCAAGCCCTCCCAGCATCAGGATCTTTTCTAGTGAGTCAACTCTTTGCATGAGGTGGCCAAAGTACTGGAGTTTCAGCTTCAGCATCAGTCCTTCCAGTGAACAGCCGGGACTGATCTCCTTTAGGATGGACTGGTTGGATCTCCTTGCAGTCCAAGAGACTCTCTAGAGTCTTCTCCAGCACCACAGTTCAAAAGCATCAATTCTTCGGTGCTCGGCTTTCTTCACAGTCCAACTCTCACATCCATACATGACCACTGGAAAAACCATAACCTTGACCAGATGGACCTTTGTTGGCAAAGTAATGTCTCTGCTTGTTAATATGCTGTCTAGGTTGGTCATAACTTTTCTCCCAAGGAGCAAGTGTCTTTTAATTTCAAGGCTGCAGTCACCATCTGCAGTGATTTTGGAGCCCCCCAAAAATAAAGTCTGACACTGTTTCTACTATCTCCCCATCTATTTCCCATGAGGTGATGGGACCAGATGCCATGATCTTAGTTTTCTGAATGTTGAGCTTTAAGCCAACTTTCTCACTCTCCTCTTTCACTTTCATCAAGAGGCTTTTTAGTTCCTCTTCACTTTCTGCCATAAGGGTGGTGTCACCTGCTTATCTGAGGTTATTGATATTTCTCTCGGCAATCTTGATTCCAGCTTGTGCTTCTTCCAGCCCAGCATTTCTCATCATGTACTCTGCATATAAGTTAAATAAGCTTGCATATAATATCTGATAAATCATTACACCCTCCCTAAATCTGTCTGGATGGATTATTTCCATAGTGCCTCAGATTGATGCTCCATTTTCAAATCCCTATCTGGCTAAGGTCATAATTCAATAGTGCTCACTAAGTTTTAATTTTTATGCAGCAGAAAAACTTTGGTATTATCTTGTGCTTTATTGGGTACAAACATGTTGCCACTCAAATTATTTATATCTTTTTGAGAATTCACTTTTATAGAAGAGATCTGAGATGGACTTTAGGATTATTTAGAATGAAAAGATATTTCTATAAAACTATATATTATTAACCTGGCATTTTAGATGAACTTGAGGTAGTTTTCAACTAGATAATTTGATCTAATTGATTATACACCATATAACTGAAAACCAGAGAGCAGTAGCAGTTTCTACTTGAATCTCAACTATAAGCCCTGGAATTTTGCCTTTATTTAATCATTGGTTTCAATGCTTTGTCTTAGGCTGAGAGAAAGGAAAGGAAGAAAATGTTGGAGATGTTAACCTAATATCAACAATTGAATCTGAAAAAATTAGGTCAAACAAGAAGTAAGGGCAAATCCAAAGCATTAATGAAACCCTTTTACTGGGTGCAGAACTCTGTCTTACAAAAGATGATATAAAAGATGTAAAAATAGATTCCTTCTCTTTAAGAATTTTAATATTATATTTATATGGTTGTTGAAATGACAAAAATTCATGGAGAAAAATGTCAAATGTTCATTAATGCTTATTAATTCCTAAATCCTTTATTTAACTGTTAACAAGAACAACACTTCTTGGGATCCAAAGGAGAAAGAAAATAGAAAAAAGTTGCATTTGACATTTCTTGTGTCAGTAAACTAAAGAATATATTTAAAAAAATCTTAAAAGCAATGAAAGACTAAATTCAATACCTACAAATTAATGGCAGAGAGGACATAGACATCTCAAAAATAGCAATAGAAATAAACATAGTAGTATGACGTATTTTAAGTGGTGAGAGACAATATTCCTAACTTAGAGTTTTATACCCAGCAAAACTATTATTCAGAGACAAAAGAGAAAAGAAAAAGTAGAAGAAAAACACTGAAAGAATGTACAATCCTCAGAATCTTGGTGAAAGAGCATGTAAAATTTGCATTTTCCAAAAAAAGAAATCTCCTAGGATGAAGGCTAGAGAAGCAAGTAGCAATAGCTAGCAGAGGTGCTGGTGCACATATGGGTAAATCTAAATGAGTGTTGGCTATACATGATAATGATGATATTAGGAAGATGATAATAATAAGAACTGGGAATTCAAAATCAGTATCAAATTTCAATACTGGATAACAATAAAATGTGTGAAGCCAAGGTAAAATTACTTCAAGGTGCTTTTATTAACTAGAAAGGAAAGGTTCTTTGGAGATTCAATTAGCAAAATCCAAACTGCATGAATCTCTGCAGGATCTCTGGAGTCAAACTGCCTGGATTCCCCACTGTGTTACCTTGGATGACTTATGTAGATACTCTATTTCTCAGTTTATTTATATGTAAAATGAAGTTGACAGTAACAGTACCTATTTCATAATGTTATTATAATGTTTGAGGCTTAGAAGCATTTTAAAGAATACCTGGCACTATGAGAGTATCATTATGTATATATACATATATTAACATATATATAATAAATAATTACATATTTTAATTATATAAAATATAATTTTAACTATGTAAAATAATGTATATACATATATTAATGCACTATATATACATACATATACATATGTGTGTATGAAATATATCCTATAATAATAAATTCACAAATAGAGTTCTGCTCAAGATTAGTTATCATGGACTTTAAGGCCTTTGTTGGGTCTTGAATAAGATTGTTATATGATAATGATATTTGAAGGGAACTAGAAAAATGCCAAACATATCTTTCTTGGTTTCAACATAAGAGGCAAATTAGATGTTTTGTGATTATTCTCAGATTTCATAGAATGGCATCTTGTTCTGTGTCTCTTTTTTTACTTAGTGATATTAGAACAATAAAGTTGTTTGAAGCAAATAATATGATACCTTTACTTAATGTGGTACATTTTTGTATTTTTTAGTTCTTAGTATTACTTAACAAAGAAAACTTGAGGCAAAATAACACAATTAACAAATATAGTTTTACATCATTTCCTTAAGCCTACTTTAATAGAATGAGCATCTAGATGATAGGGCAGCATCAAAACAAGTCACCTTACATGTTGCCATCATGTTGTTAGCGACTTTTACTTTGGAATGAATTAACAGGTTTTTCTTCTCCAATTATATTACATTCACTGCAATCATTGCTCTTGGAGAGTGCAAGACACATCCCAACCATAATAGTTCACACCTTAAGTAGAAATTGTAGTCTCTTTTTTATTTTTAAATGTATTTCCTTAGGTAACCAGGACAAAGGGAGGTAAAGAGAAATATCTTTCCATAGCTAGAGGTTATTTCAGTTATAAGGAGCTCACTTTCTTAGGGAAAAAAAATCTTGATTGGACCTATACTTGGGACATTGCTCACATAAAATGATATTAACACTTCATGTCCCCACCTGTTTCCTTCCTATCTTCATTTCTGGCCTACTTTGTCTTATTCTGAGAGCTAGGAACAGGGGACTGCAATTCTGCTCCTTGATGGCAGGTCCTGGGACTGTGTGCTATCTTAACATTTAGAGAGGCAATAGCATGGGCAGTTTACAGTGTTCAGCTATGGTTATGTCAACATGGTCTTCCAGGAGAGTTTCCAGAACGGCCTCCTCGTTCACTCTTGAGGATGGATTTCCTGGGGATCCCTCTTTAGTGTGCCACTGACCCCCACTGTGTAGCCCTGGCGCTGTTTCTGAAGGGTGCTTCAGGTCGAACAAAATAATTCTATCGGACTCTTTGATCTGATCCGATTTGGTCAGCTGGGAAAGTGAGCCTGCTCTCTCCAGTCCCCTGAACTTCCAGTTTGGCTGCTGGCCTTCTACTGTGGTCTATTCTCCTAACGCTGCAGGGTTCTAGCTCTTCACAGCTGCTTTCACTGGCATTGGCCCTCATTCTGGCATGCTGATTTATCTCTGCTGGCGCTGTCCCTGTTCCTCTGGCTTTTGTTCTCGGCAGTGCTGCTGAGTTTTTCCCCTGACTCATGGTGAACTCCCAAATGCCTCAGGAAGGCTGAGATGTAATCACATTTCATTTGCTGACCCCATATGAGGTACCAACTAAACTGAGATGAGAAAGAAGGAATCAGCTCTCAGATAGAAAGCTGAAGTCCACATTTACTCATCTCTGAGCCATAGAAGCAGGAAGGAAATGATGCACTGTTTGAGGTTTGGATTCTAAATTATAGTTTAGAGGGGTGAGGAGATTTGTTTCAGTGTATGTGTATAGAGTCAGTATGAGCTTTCATCCTTACTTTATAAAGAATTGCTGGGAATTACTTACGAAAGAGTTGCTGAAAGCCCCCTTAAACAATGGGAAGTTAAATCCTATTGCTGAGAATGTACTTTAACAGAAAAAAAAAATTGGTAAAGCACCATGTATGAAAATCCTTTTCTCAGTCCCCTGCAAAAAAAAAGTTCATTTTTTTTCCCACCTCAGTAGGAGATCTTACTGCAGTGCAAACTCATTTGTCAGAGACTGAATATACTCCACAGTCCTTCGCAAGGGATGACATAGGCCACATGGTATTTTGACAGTATTAAAACATCTGGTCAACTAAAAGCCTCCATACTGTGGCTCTACAAAGGAAGCAGGTCACCTGAGGGAATCAGAGATGAAGAACTGCCAATGATTGAACTTGGAAATGGAAGTCTTAAAAGTGAGGAGAAGCTTACCATTCACTTGGTTTTTGGCTTTTCTCACTAAGGTTGATTGTGTTGTATTTTGCTATTTTTCTTCATGAACTTGAGTTTAATCATAAGGAAATGCCTTATTCAGGAAATCAGTCCTGAATATTCACTGGAAGGACTGATGCTGAAGCTGAAACTCCAATACTTTGGCCTCGTGATGCGAAGAACTGACTCATTGGAAAACACCCTGATGCTAGAAAAGATTGAAGGCAGGAGGAGAAGGGGACAACAGAGGATGAGATGGTTGGATGGCATCACACCGGATCAATGGACATGGGTTTGAGCAAGCTCCAAGAATTAGTGATGGACAGGGAAGCCTGGTGTGCTGCAGTCCATGGGGTCACAAAGAGTCAGACGTGACCGAGCAACTGAACTGTACTGAAGGAAGTGCCATTATTTACTTTTTAAAAGACTAATTTATTTATTTTAATTGAAGGCTAAATACTTTACAGTATCGTGGTGGTTTTTGCCACATATCAACATGTATCAGCCACAGGTAGACATGTGTCCCCCCATCCTGAACCCCCCTCTTGTTTCCCTCCTCACCCCATCCCTCTAGGTTGTCCTGGAGCACTGGCTTTGGGCGCCCTGCTTCAGACATCAAACTTGCATTGGTCATCTATTTTACATATGGTAATATACATGTTTCAATGCTATTCTCTCAAATCATCCCCCCCATGCCTTCTCCCACATAGTCTAAAAGTCTGTTCTTTACATCTGTGTCTCTTTTGCTGTCTTGCATATAGGGTCATCATTACTGTCTTTCTAAATTCCATATGTATGTGTTAATATACTACATTGGTGTTTCTCTTTCTGACTTACTTCACTCTGTATAATAGGCTCCAGTTTCATCCACCTCATGAGAACTGGCTCAAATGCACTCTTTTTTTTATAGCTGAGTAATATTCCATTGTATATATGTACCACACCTTCCTTATCCATTCATCTGCCCATGGACATCTAGGTTGCTTCCATATCCTAGCTGTTGTAAACAGTGCTGCTGTGAACATTGGGGTACATGTGGCTCTTTCAGTTCTGATTTCCTCGGTGTGTATGCCCAGCAGTGGGATGCTGGGTCGTATGGTAGTTCCATTTCCAGTTTTTTAAGCAATTTCCACACTGTTTTCCATAGTGGCTGTACTAGTTTGCATTCCCACCGACAGTGTAAGAGTGTTCCCTTTTCTCCACATCCTCTCCAGCATTTATTTGTAGACTTTTTGATGGCAGCCATTTTGACTGGCGTGAGATGGTACCTCATTGTGGTTTTGTTATGCATTTCTCTGATGATGAGTGATGTTGAGCATCTTTTCATGTGTTTGTTAGCCATCTGTATGTCTCTTTTGGAGATCACTAGCTATTTGAAGTCATTATGGTTAGGAAGGAGGATATACTAATGGCAAATAAAATCCTATTTTCTTTACAGACATTCTATTAAAAACACTCTGCTCAAAGAAGGGACTCAAAATTGCAAAATTGCCAAGAAATAACAGTAATGAAAACAGGAAACAATCTTTGGGATATAATTGAATCAGTTATCAGAGGAAATTTTATAACATTAAATAGCTATGTCAATAAAAATTTTAAAAAATGAATTAAACACTTAATTTAAAAAGCTAGAAAAGCAAGAGTGAATCAAAAGAAGGCATAGAGAAAGAATTGCTATAAATAAAAACAGAAACTAGTGAGTTAAAAAATAGAAAAATAGTTCTAAAATAATAAGCTATATCATTAATATCAAATTTGAGAAACTATTACCTAGCATAATTTTTAAAGTGATAAAGGCACAAACACACATTAGAAATAAAAAAAAAAAATAACAGTATCAGACCAAGCAGTTTTAAAAGTTCTATTTTACCCAACTATGTGCAAATAGATTTGAAATCTTGATACAAGTGAATGAATAAAAATTGTTATAACTATCCTTAGTAAAGTATAAATAGAACAATAAATAAATAGAAATGAAGCTTCCCCACAGAAAAGCACCAAGTTTATTTGGTTTCATAGAAAAATTCTACCAAACCTTTAATGATTTGATAATTCCATCATTAAAAGGGATTATCATTGGTATTATCACTCCCAATGCACTTAAAGTATGTCAGAGAATATAGAAAAGAAAGAAATCTTTCAATTCCATGTTCTGAATCTAGTATAACATTAATCCCCAAAGCTGAATGATTGTACCAAAAAAGAAAAGTAACGAAAAATCTCACTTATGAATATCAGTGTAAAAATCTTAAGGGAAATATTAGAAAACTGAAATCAACAGAACATTTTAAAAATAATTGTATTATGACCAAGTGCTGGGGTTAATTTTAGGAATGCAGCGTGGTTGTTAATTTCAGGGGATTCACTATTAGAAATTCTGTTGCATTGATATAACATATTAAGACTAGGAAGAAAAGTCATGATCATCTCCAAATGTAACAGAAGGGTATTTTACAACTTTCAATATCTATTTATATTATAGACATTCAGTATATTGATCATATTTACCTATCATGAACTTTCTCCCTTTTCCCCTCTCTTTTTCCCACCCTCTGGTTGGAAGTATTAGCCAATGAAAACAACCCAAGAGAAAACAAGTGGAGATATAAGAATTAGGAAAAAGTAAAAGTATGTCTAGATGGAAAATAAGTGATTTTATATCTGTAAATCCTAAAAGAAATGTTGGAGAGCTATCAAAAACAGTAGAGAATTTAGTATAATAAGTTGTTAAATTAACAGACAAAAATCAATAGGCATCATATACATAAGCAAAAATGTCAGTATATAAAATGGAGATCTCATTTTCTATCAAAACAGAAATTAAATTCATTTGTATGAACTCTACAAGAAATGTTCAAAACTTAGATGAGGAAAACATTAAACATTTTTGAGAGTTGAAAAGAAAGGCATACTCTTTTCCTGGATAGAAAAGTTCAATATCTTGAAAACTATATATATATGTATATAAACTGCTTATTAGTTTCAGGTAATTCCAATTTTTAAAAAATCATTTTTTCCCAATAGCTGACATATAAAGTTCATTTGGAAGGAGAGCAAACAAGAATAGACAGAAAAATACTGAAAAGAAGAGGAAATTTGTACATACAGTGGGGACACAGCTAGCTATCTTCAAAATTAAATATATACTGAAAAAGGAAATAAAATCAAGGCTGTTTGTTAATGGTACATAGATAGACAGACTGACCAAATGGAATAAAAGAAAATTCAGCAACTAACCCAATCATATAAGAAAATTTAGAATACTTATAAATGTCAACCACATATCTCAACAAATAGGAAAAAATAGATTTAAGCAGTGTTGGAGAATGGCAATACATAAAAAGACAACATGAGATTCATTCCTTATATTTTACATGAAGCTCAAATCCGAAGGGATCAGAGATTGTGTTAAAAAAAACAAAAACAGTTGTGTCAATTCTGAAAGAAAGCATGGGTGGCTTCCTACAGATGCAGGAATGGGAGAACTTTACTGACTCAAAATCCATAAGCAATCCAAAGAAAGAGGTTGAAATTTTTTATTGTGTTCAATTTTTGCATAGCAAAATATGTTGTAAATAAACATACAAGTAAGAAAACTGGGAACAAAGTATTTTTAACTTATGTTAGAGGCAAGGGTTAATGTTCCTAACATAAAAAAAATATCTGAAAATACAGGGATGTGGAACTATAGGAAAAATGAGTTAAAATACAGACTATGCACTGGCTTATGAGGCAGATTTGGAACTTAATGGCATGATGTGAGAGGTGTGATGATAAATATTTAATAATCAGCTCTCCAAAAATGGCGGGGGGGGGGAGTAGTGATTTGTGATTTGTTGTTGCTGTTAAGTTGCTCAGTCTTGTCTGACTCTTTGCGACCCCATGGACTGCAGCATGCCAGGTCTCCCTGTCCCTCACCATATCTTGGAGCTTGCTCACACTCATGTTCATTGAGTCACTGATGCCATCCAACCATCTCATTCTCTGTCGTCCCCTTCTCCTCCTATCTTCCATCTTTCCCAGCATCAGGGTCTTTTCCAGTGAGTCGGCTCTTTTCATCAGGTGGCCAAAGTATTGGCACTTCAACTTCAGCATCAGTCCTTCTAATGAATATTCAGGGTTGATTTCTTTTGGGATTGACTGGTTTGATCTCCTTGCAGTCCAAGGGACTCTAAGGTCTTCTCCAACACCACAGTACAAAGCATCAATTCTTTGGTGCTCAGCCTTCTTTATGGTCCAGCTCTCACATCCATACATGACTACTGGAAAAACCATATATAGTGATTTTTGCATTTGCTAATTTCCGAGGTGTAAATAGTCCTACCAAGGCAGATTTCAAGATACCAACTTGACATCACTGGATGTAGAATTGGGACTGGTTCTCAAGGCAAGCCATTAGTAGCTGGTCCAGTTTACTGTTTCATGTCCCATGTTAAAAGACCTAGGAAATCTTCAGACAGCTATTGTAGCATTTGGTATTATTTCCATCACCTCCAAATAAACAGTTGGTCTAAGACAGAGTTCTGCATTTTTAAGCCATTGATCAAACCTCTGGCTCCTTAGGTAGTATATGTCACCTAGCTGCCTGGTGGCCAATTCAGTTTTTTCTACCATGACTTTTCTTCTAGTATGTTATTGATCATCCATCAAATACTTACAGAATTTATTTTTTCTATTGTAATATGGTTGATGAAAATATTATATTGGTTTCAGATGTTGTTGTTGTTTGGTCGCTAAGTCTTGTCCAGGTCTTTAGGACCCCCCAGACTGCAGCACGCCAGGCTCCCCTATTCTCCACCATCTGTCAGAGTTTGCTCAAGTTCACGTCCATTGAGTCAGTGATGCTATCCAACCATCTCATCCTCTGCTGCCCTCTTCTCCTTTTGTCTTCAATCTTTCCCAGCATCAGGGTCTTTTCCAATGATTCAGTATTTTGCAGATTATAATATAAAAGTTATTGCAAACTAATGGCTATGTTTGCCTGTTCTGTGCAGTATATCCTCATTGCCTATCAATTTTATATAGAGTTTGTATCTTACTCCCATACCAACTTGCCTCTCCCTCCTTCCCTATCCCCTCTGATAACCTCTAGTTTTGTCTATAGCTGTTTCTTTTTTGCTATATACATTCATTTGCATTGTTTTTTAGATTACACATATAAGTGACATGATACAGTATTTATCTTTGTCTGACTTATTTCACTAATCATAATATTCTCCGGGTCCATACATATTGCTACAGATGGCAGAATTTCATTCTCTTTTTATGGCTGAGTAATGTTCACATCTTTATCCTTTTATCTATTGATGGAGACTTGGGTTGCTTCCATACCTTGACTGTTGTACTGCCGTGAATTCTGGTGTGTGTGTGTCTTTTTGAATTAGTGTTTTCTGCTCTGTGCCAGCACTGTGCCAGATGCTGACATTTTATGATGAGCAAAGGAGACTTAGATTTCTGCCTGCATTGAATTTGTAGTATCACTGAAACAAAGACCCATTCATTAAATCCCCCTTGAATATATCATTACAAACAGTGTTAAATAGGTGTGTGTGTGTGTGTGTGTGTGTGTGTGTGTGTGTGTGTGTGTGTGCACCCAGTTGCTCAACCATGTCCAACTCTTCGCAGCCCCATGGACTGTAGCCCATCCATCTCCTCTGTCTGTGGGATTTTCCAGGCAGGAATGCTGGAGTGGGTTACTATTTCCTCCTCCAGGGGATCTTCCCAATAAGGACCAAGATTTTGTGTTGTTACATAACTGAGCATACCGGACCAGTCCAGTATAGGGGTTGAGGAATGGCTTGTCTGTGGAAGTGCAATGTGAAAGGAGATTAGAAGGTTTCAGAGGAATTAATGGGAATATGTGAGGGTGGAATATCCGAATAGAGGACAGAGTGTGTATAAAGGTCCTGAGGTGGGGGGAGTGACCAGTGGAAAGAAAAGGAGACCAGGAAAGGTGAGAAGCAGCCAGTCAAAGGCAGAGTGGTTGGAGATGGGGTAGAAGAGAGCAGAGATCAAATCCTTCATGGCACTTTACCCACTGTGCTTCTGAGAGAGTGTTATGTGTCGACTTGGGTGCAACCAGATGCAATCTCCAGCAACATGTTTTATTTATAATATACTCTACCAAAACATCTGCTTTAAACTCCTCAAATACTCACATTCATGTTGTTGATATCTGGATTTCCTCCATTTCCTTGTGCATTTCCCACAATTTAAGCTCATGAGATAAATAAATACCTGGTAAATATTCCTACTATTTATAGGTAGTAATGTTCTAATGTCCAGGCGAGGGAGGCTCTGCCCTTGCCTTCTACCCTCGCCTTCTTCCTGCCATTGCCCCGCTGAGGAGAGAATGACTCTGAGGCCAGGAGTTGGTGCCAACTCAGAGCCTCGCCCCCACTCCCTTCCAGATTATTCTCTGCACATGGGAGCCTAGAATCCCTGCCTGACAACACCAGTTAACTTTGGTTTAATTTTTATTCTAAAATAATGCTTATTGAAAATAGAAGCAATTTTAAAACTTAAACAAAAATATGAAATATGTATATAGACATCAACCAAAGAAAGACACTGTCAACATTTTAGGATAATCTTATCTAGGATTACCTTATGCTTTATAAGCCAGTGCTACTGTGTTGTTGAGTTTATATCCTATATAATCCCTATTTTAATTTTCAGCTAACATTATAAATAAAATTTTCCTATACTATTCAAAACAATGGTCACGAAATAAACTATAATTTAATCCATTACTTGGTTTTCAAAGTGTTTCCTTGCTTAACTCAGTAATTATTTGCCATTATAATGATCACTGCATTAAGCAGCTGTGTGCTTAAATGTTGTCCACAAGTCAGTTTGTTTCCTTAGGCTAAATTTCTAGAAGTCAAATTGTGTGAAATTTTTAAAGTGCTTGAAATATATTGCCATGCTTAGTTTTAGGAATTTTATATACTCTTTAACATTCTAAACAAAGGTTATGAAGATGCCGTGTGCTGACTTCCTCACAATTTCCCTAAAATTGAGTGCTATCAGTGGAAAGCCTGCTAATCCGACAGAATGGTTTCATTTGTGTGTGTGTATGTGTATCATCTTTTCATAGTTCTTACTTATGGAGATGCAGATGTCTGCGACAATATCTCTGGGCAATTTATGTGGGAATGGTATTTCAACTGTGATATATTCTGTATTATCACCTAATTTGTGTTTTGCCTTCTTATTTTGGTCAGTTTAATTTACACACAATATTTAAAATATATGTGTAATTAAATGTATTTATCTTTTATACTGTAATTTTTCCATTGCTTTTAAGCTCAATGACCCTTCCCTATGCAGAAATCAAATTACATTCAGCAATACTTATTTTTGTTGCGTACAACTTTTGCAGTTAACTCTTTGGTCCACAAGAGATTATTTCAGTGTGTGAGAAAAACCTAAATTGACCACACATTGATTCCATCCCAATAGCTCTCCAGTGCTCTTTACTCTGGTGGTCAAGCAAGTCATCTTTGCCTCCCTGGTTTGTGAAGTCTCTCTTTTATCAATTATACAACATTGAATCAGGCTATTTTGTTACATTAACCTATTTATTTTTGGACCAGTGTAAGTTTAAATTGTAGTAATGTTAAAATATGTGTATACTACCCAGTTACACTGTTAATTGATGGAACTATGTCAATGGTTGTATATCTAAGAGAGGACTAGGAATAGAAGAAAAGTTACTCATGACTCAGTAGCTCTGAATGCACAATGAACTCTTTGAAGGAAGCCACTAGATTTTATCTGTTTGGAACTGTCCATATGGTCAAGCAAAATGCTATCTATACTGTGCAAGCTCAGATGATATTTTCTATTGTCTGCCTGGTCAGAGGCCAGCAGGAGAACTGATTTCAGCAACTTTTTCCAGAGACACTATTGAAGTTCTGCTTTCAGAGCTTGCCAAGGCAATGAAGAGTGGACACATGGACCAAAGTCTTCTGGCTTTTTGTCCATCTGGTCATACTTTTTCTAAGGTCCCTGGGAGAGGCAACTACTGTTCTTCTGTGCTAAACTATTAAGTAAAGAATATGATGAGATTTTCATTTTACTTTGTTTGAAGGTAGGATGGGTTATAAATATCTCCACATGAGCTACGGATAAAATATGGCAAGAGATATTAGAAGCATAATTAGATTGATGAGGAGCTATTTGATGAGGAGCATTTAAAGTCTTATCTGTGAAATCACAAGTAGAGCCCTCCTTAAACTTCTCGTACATTAGAAGTTGTGATGGCTATCAAACAAGTATTAATTAGAAAAGACTGAGAAATCACCTAGTCCAACTCTTTTATTTTATAAATTAAGGAAAGAGAGAGAGAGATCCAAAGAAGCTAAGATCTGTTTTCATGGTCACACAGTTAATAAATTAGTACAGATAACTTCTAGTTAGTTAGGAATTATCTATCTAACTCCTGACATTTATCATTTTAGTCCTCTTATCATACTCTGACTTCATTAATTAAAGTGACGGTGACAATTTGAGCAACCCCAGAACCTCTAATACTCACCTTTCAATAGGACACATAGGTGTAGAACTTGTGTTTGGAAAATTCCTGGTGAATTGCAATGGACCTCTTAAGAATTTCCCAATTTTTATTCTCTTTCCGCAATCCCAAAAAACGAGGCCACAGAAACATTTCACTGAAATTTAATAGTTTCTTTTTTCTTATGTGCTTTGAGAGCGGAATCTCTTAAAGCTCACATCTAAATTCAGACATGTGATGTGCTTTCTGAGGTCACTTTTAACACAAAAGCCAAAAGGTGCTGAAGCATCTCAAAATTACTGGCTTCAGTAGAGTTGTACTACAGTGTTATGACACAGTGTCTTGCTCCCAACATGGTGAATCACATGTACTTTCATCCACTCTGTTAAAGTTCATTAATTTAAAAAATTTCCACCTTTTATGATTAGAGGAAACAGTTGCTTAAGTGGAGAAGTAAAATGCAAACATGAATCAATACAGATCTATGTGATTTCGAAATGGGGAGGGGAGTATTGGAATCCATTATTTTCTTGTTTATTCTCAAGAGTGATCACTTTTTCAGGATACCAAAAAACAACCTCAGAAAGCAAATAGCTAAAGTAAGTATAATTAATTATATGCAACTATCATATAATAGCACCATTACTGAGAAACAGGCTCTGCATTATCTAGTCCAACCTTCTGTTAATATGAAATCAGATGTTAGGTTTTCTTTTTGTGAAGATGTTTATGCTAACTTGCTTGGTGAAAATTTGTTTTTGTGTTTCTTATAAAGAAATTCAGTGAGTTAGAATATTCCATGGATAAATAGGGAGCTCAGGTCTCCAACAACCTACTCCAGTATTCTTGCCTGGAGAATCCCATGGACAGAGGAGCCTGGTGGGCTGCTGTCCATAGGGTCGCACAGAGTTGGACACAACTGAAGTGACTTAGCATGCATGCATGCATTGGAGAAGGAGATGGCAACCCACTCCAATATTCTTGCCTGGAGAATCCCAGGGACAGAGGAGCCTGGTGGGCTGCGGTCTTTGGGGTCACACAGAGTTGGACACAACTGAGCTACTTAGCAGGAGCAGCAGGCCTCCAGAGGTCTCCTCTTTATTTCTTTAGTATTAATGAAAGAAATTGGAGGTCATAAAGAGCTCTAATTATCAAAATGTTCTCCATGATTTTGAACATCTAGAGAAGAAATTCTTGATGTGGCAACTTCAAAGCTTAAACTAGTTAAGACTTATTGTATTGGCTAGAAGATGATACAATTAGTTTTCCTCTTTACAAAAGGAAGGTTTTGACTATTGCTTAATAGATTGTATAAATGCTATCTTTTGTGCTTTGAATCTGTTATTACATCTGCATTTTATGAAAAACTCAAATTTTGGGTTTGGCAGATGGACTCATCGGAATTAGGTTTGCTAAAAAAAAGTCTTTCCAAATTATATTATGTAAAAGGCTAACACAGTAGACTTGCCTCAAGATTTTCTGGAACAATGATTAGGCATGAAAACTCTTAGGATGAGGAAATAGTTGTGCCTCATCTGCCTTTCCTTCTGGAGTGTTTCTGAAGAACACTCAGAGCTCCCTCAGGTGGGAAGGGCCGATTCCTTCTAGGAAAGGCCTGGTTCTTACCTCCAAACAGGTCCATGAAAAAAGCCCATTGTCTTTCTCTCTGACTGACCCAAATTCCTCAGTGCAAAGCAAATAGCTTATGAAATTTGCTTTTAATTTTTAAATTAAATGCATTTAAGTCAACATCCCAACATAACTGAAAAACAGGAGTTTCATGACAGTGAGTATACATAGTGCACATTTGCTGCAAAAATTTCATGACGTAGGGTCAGTTGCTTTAGAGGAGAAGCAGTTTTAAAGAAGAAAAAAGACCCTCAGATATTTTTAGGTATTTAAAAACTATGTGGAAGTGTGAACAAAGCAGCCCTAGGATCCTGGTAAAATTTTGTTTTTAAAAGTAAATGTCAAAACTTCTTAGTTTTCTTCTATTTTTTTAAATTGAAAAAATATAATTCAATTTCTGTGAATATGTATTTGAAAGAAACATGAAATATTTGAGGGAGCAATGTACTCAGAAAGAAAAAAGCATGGGGGGATGTTGGATGGGTGGGATGACAGAGAAAAGAAAAGCTGAATGGGGTAAAATGAATAGTTTCTAATATACCTAAAGATCCAACTTAAAAAGCAGTTTAGGGGAAAAATAATTAGGAAGAATTGGTCATTTTTTGTAGACTTCTTTCTACTCTGGGAAAGGGAAGTAATGGGCATATGGAATACTGTAATTATTTCTTTCTCCCTCTCTTCATCTCTCCATCCTAACCCCTCATCTGCCTTTCCTTCCTATCTTCCTTCCCACCATCCCTCCCTTCCTCCCTCTTTTCCCTTTTAATACCATAAAACTGAGGGAAGGACATCATGAAAAGCAAACTGACTTACCGTTGTTCTATTGCATTAAGAAAGAGGTGCTTAACATAAGTTGTGGTACATAACATACACAATGAAATATTACTCAGCCATAAAAAGGAATGAATTTGAGTCAGTCCTAGTGAGGTGGTGGTTGTTCAGTTGCTCAATCTTGTCTGACTCTTTGTGACCCCATGGCCTGCAACACACCAGGCTTCCCTGTTCTTCATCATCTCCCAGAGCTTGCTCAAATTCATGTCCATTGAGTCAGTGATGCCATCCAACCATCTTGCCCTCAGTTGTCTTCTTCTCCTGCCTTCAATCTTTCTCACCATCAGTTCTTTGCATCAGGTGGCCAAAGTATTGGAGCTTCAGCTTCAGCATCAGTTCTTCTAATGAATATTAAGCATTGATTTCCTTTAAGATTGACTGCTTTGATCTGCTTGGGATCCCAGGGACTCTCAAGAGTCTTTTCCAGCACAACAGCTTAAAAGCATCAATTCTTTGGCATTCAGCCTTCTTTATGGTCCAACTCTCACATCCATACATGATTACTGGAAAAACCATAGCTTTGACTATATGGATTTTTGTTGGCAAAGTAATGTCTCTGCTTTTTAATATGCTGTCTAGGTTGGTCATAGCTTTTCTTCCAAGGAGCAAGTGTCTTTTAATTTCATGGTTGCAGTCACCATCCACAATGATTTTGGAGCCCAAGAAAATAAAGTCTGTCACTATTTCCAGCGTTTCCCCATCTATTTGCCATGGAGTGATGAGACCGGATGCCATGATCTTTGTTTTTCGAATGTTGAGTTTTACGCCAGTTTTTTCACTCTCCTTTCTCACCTTCATGAAGGGCTCCTTAATTCCTCTTCACTTTCTGTCATAAGGATAGTGTCATCTGCATATTGGGGGTTATTAATATTTCTCCTGGCAATCTTAATTCTAGCTTGTGCTTCATCCAGCCCTGCATTTCACATGATGTACTCTGCATATAAGTTAAATAAGCAGGATGACAATATACAACCTTGTCGTAGTCCTTTCCCAATTTGGAACCAGTCCATTGTTCCACTTCTGGTTCTAACTGTTGCTTCTTGACCTGCATACAGGTTTCTCAGGAGGCAGGTAAGGTCATCTGGTATTCCCATCTCTTTAAGAATTTTCCACTGTTGTGATCCACACTGCAAAGGCTTTAGTGTAGTCAATGAAGCAGAAGTAGACGCTCTTCTGGAATTCTCTTGCTTTTTCTATGATCCAATGTATGTTAGTACATGAACCTAAAGCCTGTTATACAAACTGAAGTGAGTCAGAAAGAGAAAAATAAGCATCACGTATAAATAAATAAATATATATATATATGTATGTATATATATATATAGGAAATGGTACTGATGAACCTATTTGCTAGGCCAGCAGTAGAGATGTAGACACAGAGAACAGAGCTGTGGACACAGTGGGGGTGGACAGCATGGGATGAATGGAGAAATTAGCTTTGAAACATATAAATTACCATATGTAAAACAGATAGCCAGTGGGAATTTGCTGTATGATGCAGGGAGCTTCATCTGGGGTATTAACAACTTAGAGGGATGGGACGGGGTGGGAGGTGGGAGGGAGGTTTAAGACAGAGGAGACATATCTATATCTATGATTGACTCATGTTGATGTATGGCAGAAGCTAACACAATACTGTAAAGCAAATATCCTCCAATTAAAAATAAATACAGTTTTTTAAAAAAAGAAAGAAGTGCTTAGCCTAAAGACCCCTCAGGTATTTAAGGATGAGGTTTGGTGGTTTATGAATTCCCAACATTGTCGACATATTCCTATTTGCATTATTTGAGGATTAGAGTGATCTCTGTCTTTCATCAGTTACTCCAGAGGTTCCATGGCCTAGAAAAGTATAAGAACTACTAGTATAAAGCATTTGAAGTAAAAGCAATAGTTAGACACTACCATAATTTTTAAATGTTATTTTGGTACAATATGCTTTTCTTAATACACATTTTTTTCCAGTAAATTTTAGATTGTGATTTTTCATGTATACTAGTAAAAGAGGATTCTTTTTGTACTTGAAATTTTGCATCTCACTAAAATTAATGCACAAAATTTGTGGAAGACACAGAACTTGCATAGTCTAAATGATTTCCTCCAAGGTATTTGTTACCTTCAAAGAGAAGTATAGTAACTCCAAAATAGAGAAATCCAGGAGACACCATTTACCCAATTAATCAAGATTAAAATCACCAGTAATGAGACACTATTACACTGTTATTCCTTTGATAAGATTCCTTGAGAAGGCAATAACATAATTTCTGTGATATTCTTTTCAAAAATACAAAACCTTACTTCAATTAAGAGAAAAACTTCAGAGGAACCCAAACTCAGAAACATTCTACCAAATAACTCGCCAATAATCTTCAAAAATATCAACATCATGAGAGACATGGAAAACTGAGGAACTATTATTGATCAGAGGAGACTAAAAGCATGACAGATAAATGCAACATGGGATCCCAGTAGGATAATGGAACAGGAAAAAAAAGTTAGTGAAAAAATCTAGTGAAATTTGAATAAGATCTGCAATTTAGTCAATAGAACTGTTGTACCAAGATCAATTTCTGGCTTTGATAATTGTACTGTTGTTATGCAAGACGTTAACCAGAGGACAACTGAGGAAGGAAAGGGTGTGCAGGAACTCTCTGTTAATCTAAATTACTAAGTCTTCTGTAAGTATAATTTTAGATCAAAATAAAAAGTAAAAAAAGAAAAAGAGAAACAGTAGATCCCCAATGACATCATCGTGACATTTGGTTCCAGCTCTGCCTGAAGTCTGAAAATTTTCTCCTAACATTGTAGTTAGGTGACATAATACATTGCTCTTTTTCTTTAAAAGATTTAACCAAAGTAAAATTCTCTAGCTTAACTTTGTTACTCTGGACAACTTGAAAGTGAAAGTCAATCAGTTGTGTCCGACTCTTTCCAACACCATGGACTGTAGCCTGCCAGGCTCCTTTTTCATGGAATTCTCCAGGCAAGAATCCTGGAGTAGGTAGCCTAACCCTTCTCCAGGGATCGTCCTGACCCAGGAGTTGAACCGGGGTCTCCTTTATTGTAGGTGGATTCTTTACCAGCTGAGCTAACAGGAAAGTCTCCTGGACAACTTACTTGAGCCAATAATATACACTGTCCTGAAAAAAGTTGCTGGTTTCATCTCTACTTTTTTGTAGATTTTGTTGAGTTTTAAACAGGGATTCTCATTGATAGCACCTTCCTGGCTCTACAGTGCTTTATTCTTGAGCTTGAGTGCAGATCACATCTTTGTGTGGCTTCTAGACATAGCTCACTTACATAAAGTGCCTACTTATTCTTTCTCAGATCTTTCATAATTATTAGAATCTCAGTGATGACTTTTTGGCATTTATATATGAATACACTGTCTTTTTTCTTTCTCAACATTTTTGTAGAATTCTTCTTAGCAGTAATATTAAATTATTTATAACAGATATCTAATAACTATCAGTGCAAGAGAATGTATAGCTGCCTTACTCTGTGTTCCTCTTTCTTTCATTTAAAAAAAAGCTTTGCGTGACCATTATGTGTTATGAAGTATTTTTCAGCAAATAATACTACAGACAGATTCTTACCAACATATCTATATTCCAGCCCACAGAATGTAGGAAAAAAGGAATGCAGGATAAGTGACTTTGCATTTTAAAGGTCACTTGGAGGTTGTGCCCATATCAGTTCTGCTCATTTCCATTAGTCTAGACATAGTCACATGGACTCACTTCCTTTGTGCCAAGGAAGCAGATAGATCAATTCTCCTGCTGAGCAACCTTGTACTCCCTAAAACTTTTGATGATGGGGACAGTTACCTTAAAGAAGACGGAGAGAATGGGAAGATCAAATTGATGAACATTGCTGCCATAAGAGTCGGACACAACTGAGCGACTGAACAACAGCAGAGCTTCCCTGTTGTGGGAAAGAACCTGCCTGCCAATGCAGGATCTGCAGGGACTCGGGTTTGATCCCTGGGTCAGGAAGATCCCCTGAAGATGGAAATGGCAACCCACTCCAGTATTCATGCTAGAAAATCCCATGGACAGAGGAGCCTAGTGGGCTACAGTCCATGGGGTCATAAGAGTCAGACACGACTGAGCACCTGGGCACGCATGCATGCTGCCACTTACTGAGCTGCAGAAGTTTCTAAAGAAATGAGTTGCCAGGGGCCTGTGAGAATGAGGATTTCTTCTTCATTATGTTAGGCTTGAGATTCAAATGAAAAACAAAATGAATGTTTACTAGGTAATTAAATAAAAATGCCTGAGGTTTAGGTGTCAGGTCAGGGGAAAGATAATCTATAAACTCACTGAGAGTTTCTACTACAAAGATGCTCCTGGGAAATTTGAAGGATGAGATGAGGCAAATTAACCTAGGAGAATAGAAGGAAGTTTCAGGGTGTTTTTTTTTTTTTTTTCCTGCAGAGATAAAAATGATGAAGAATCTGAGCATGAGTGGGCTTAGTTTATCTGCTTAACTAAAGACCCTACACTTAGTAGCATTCACAGTGGAGAGGGGCTTATTCTCCATAAAACACTCAGATTTTTTACTTGACTCTACATAGTTAAGTGAAGTGGATATTGGTAAGAGTAAACAGAGATGCCCTTGACTTCCTTCTTTTTAGAAAGGGCTTCAAAGAAGGAACAGTTCATAAGACTCTGGCTTCTGTCTTTTGTGTAGTCTCTTTTGGCTATAGTGTATTTCTTCTGAAGTTGCCATATATGCTTGCTGAGATGTGGTAAACATTCAAGGTCAGCTGATATTTTCATCAGGATAGATTAAGTAGAACCTTGTAAACATATCATGATGGTTGGGAGCTTCACTGGTGCATCCTTCAACTTGAGATGAGGTCCAAAGACTTTAAAGGAATCTTCTGAGCTCTTCAAAGCCGGCCTTTCATCAGGGAATGACGACACTCCAGTTAGTCAACAGAGCCCAGGAGGAAATTGGGAATGATGAAGTGTTACTTTTGCTTTCCACTTTGAACTTTTTATTTGGTCTCCTGTAGTCTATTCTTCTGTCTCTTTCCCTTCCCACCTTCTTTTCTATCCACTTGTATCACTCTTTAACAGTTCATCACAAAAGTAAGAATTGGATGATCTCCATCTCATTTTTTAACACCTTTGACTAAAAGTGGATTTGTGACAGTAATCACTTCCAGAAAGGACTTGTACTGGGTGCCAGTAAATTGCCTCTTGCTTCCAACTGTGCAAGTGTGTAAGGGGATGGGAGAATGAAGTGGGGTTTGGTTTGACTTGGTTTTCTCCTGCTGCTAAGACTGTGCTAATTACCTATGCTCCTGGTCTTTATTTAGGGGCCCCAAATCTTCTATCTGATTAAACACTTTAATATTTCCAGGGGCCAATGTGCTTTCATCACAGATTCTCTCTCTCTCACTTGCTCCTTAAGTTCCATGTAATTTACTTAGAAATCAAAATATTAAATAGAGAAATGTATCCATCATCCCTCTGTTCATTTCTTGTTAGTCATTCAGTATTTATTCAGTGGATATGTATGTCTGCTCTGCACTCAACTGAGAATTATAAGAACTTTAAGAGATGGTTTTATAGTCATTGCTTCTGTAAAGTTTATGACTTTTTAGGGTGATATAGCTTTCATCTGACTAAGATGGCAGAGGGCACTCATCTTCTCCTGCAAGAACTCCAAAATTTACAACTCACTGCTGAATAACCATCGACAGGAGAATGTTGGGTCCAACCAAAAAAAGATACCTCACATCCAAGAGCAAAGGAGAAGCCCCAGAAAGATGGTAGGAGGGGTGAAATTGCATTTAGAATCAAACCCCATACCCGCCAGAGTTGCTCAGAGTGCTCAGATGAACCTTGTACACCAGGACCCAGAGACTACACAGAGCCTGAGCCAGAACTGTGTTTGAGTGTCTCCTGCAGAGGTACGGGTCAGCAGTGGCCTGCCTCAGGGACAGGGGCTCCGGGTGCAGCAGACCTGGGTATGGCATAAACCCTCTTGGAGGAGGTAGCCGTTAACCCCACCAAAGAGCCGCCAGAACTTACACAGGAATGGGGAAACAGACTCTTGGAGGGCACAAACAAAACCTTGGACCAAGGAGACCAACAAAACAAAACCAGGACCCAGGAGAAAGGAGCAGTGACCTCACAAGAGACTGACCCAGACTTGCCTGTGAGAGTTCAGGAGTCTCTGGCAGAGGCATAGGTTGGCGATGGCCTGTTGCAGGGTTGGGGGCCCTGAGTGCACCGGTGCACGCATGGGACCTTTTGAAGGAAGTCACCATTATCGTCATTACCTCCACCATAGTTTGGCCTCAGGTCAAGCAACAGGGAGGGGGCACAGCCCGTCAACAGAAAATTGGATTAGAGATTTACTGAGCTTGGCCCCAGCCATCAGAACAAGACCCAGTTCCCCCTCAGTCAGTCTCTCCCAGCAGGAGACTTCCATAAGCCTCTTATCCTTATCCATTAGAGGGTAGACAGAATGAAAACCACAATCACAGAAAACTAAACAAACTCATCACATGGACCACAGCCTTGTTCAACTCAATGAAACTATGAGCCATGCCATGTAGGGTCACCGAAAATGGACGGGTCCTGGTGGAGAGTTCTGACGAAACATGGTCCACTGGAGAAGGGAATGGCAAACCAATTCAGTATTCTTGCCTTGAGAACCCCAGGAGCAGTATGAAAAGGCAAAAAGATAGGACACTGAAAGAAGATCTCCCCATGTCAGTAGGTGCCTAATATGCTACTGGAGATCAGTGGAGAAATAACTGCAGAAGGAATGAAGAGATGGAGCCAAAGCAAAAAAACACCCAGCTGTGGATGTGACTGGTGATGGAAGTAAAGTCCGATGCTGTAAAGAGTAACACTGCATAAGAAACTGGAATGTTAGGTCCATGAATCAAGGTAAATTGGAACAGGTTAAAGAGGAGATGGCAAGAGTGAACATTTTAGGAATCAGTGAACTAAAATGGACAGGAATGGGTGAATTTAACTCAGATGACCATTATATCTACTACTGGGGGAAAGAATCCCTTAGAAGAAATGGAGTAACCCTTATAGTCAGCAAAAGAGTCCAAAATGCAGTACTTGGATGCTATCTCAAAACTACAGAATGATGTCTGTTCATTTCCAAGGCAAACCATTCAGTATCACAGTAATCCAAGTCTATGTCCTGATCAGTAATGCTGAAGAAGCTGAAGTTGAACAGTTCTCTGAAGACCTACAAGACCTTCAAGAACCAACACCCAAAAAAGATGTCCTTTTCATTATAGGGGACTGGAATGCAAAAGTAGGAAGTCGAGAGATTCCTGAATAACAGGAAATTTGGCCTTGGAGTACAAAACAAAGCAGGTGGAAAGGCTAACAGAGTTATTCCAAGAGAACGCACTGGTCATAGCAAACAGCCTCTTCCAACAACAAAAGAGAACTCTACACATGGACATCACCAGATGGTCAATACCGAAATTAGATTGATTATATTCTTTACAGCCAAAGATGGAAATCTCTAGGCAGTCAGCAAAAACAAGACCAGGAGCTGACTGTGGCTCAGATCATGAACTCCTTTTTGCCAAATTCAGACTTGAATTAAACAAAGTAGGGAAAACCACCAGACCATTCATGTATGACCTAAATCAAATCCCTTACGATTATACAATAGAAGTGAGAGATAGATTCAAGGGATTAGGTCTTATAGACAGAGTGCCTGATGAACTATGGAAAGAGGTTCATGACATTGTACAGGAGGCAGTGATCAAGACTACCTCCAGGAAAAAGAGAAGCAAAAAGGCAAAATTGTCTGAGGAGGACTTAAAGGTAGCTGAGAAAAGATGAGAAGCTAAAGGCAAAGGAGAAAAGGAAAGATATATCCACTTGAATGCAGAGTTCCAAAGAATAGCAAGGAGAGATAAGAAAGCCTTCCTCAGTGATCAATGCAAAGAAATAGAGGAAAACAATAGAATGGAAAAGACTAGTGATCTCTTCAAGAAAATTAGAGATACCATGGGAACCTTTCATGAAAAGATGGGCACAATAAAGGACAGAAATAGTATGGACCTAACAGAAGCAGAAGATATTAAGAAGAGGTGGCAAGAAAACACAGAAGAACTATATAAAAAAAGATCTTAATGACCCAGATAATCATGATGGTGTGATCACTCACCTAGAGTCAGACATCCTGGGATGTGAAGTCAAGTAGGCCTTAGGAAACATAACGATGAACAAAGCTAGTGGAGGTGATGGAATTCCAGTTGAGCTCTTTCAAATCCTAAAAGATGATGCTGTAAAAGTGCTGCACTCAATATGCCAGCAAATTTGGAAAACTCAGCAGTGGCTACAGGGCTGGAAAAGGTCAGTTTTCATTCCAATCCCATAAAAGGTAACGCCAAAAGAATGTTCAAACTGTTGCACAATTGCACTCATCTCACACGCTAGCAAAGTAATGCTGAAAATTCTCCAAGCCAGGCTTCAGCAGTATGGGAACCGTTAAATTCCAGCTGTTCAAGCTGGATTTAGAAAAGGCAGAGGAACTAGAGATCAAATTGCCAACATTCGTTGGATCATCAAAAAAGCAAGAGTTGCAGGAAAACATCTACTTCTGCTTTATTGACTGTGCCAAAGCCTTTGACTGTGTGGATCACAAATAGCTGTGGAAAATTCTGAAAGAGATGGGAATACCAGACCACCTGACCTGCCTCGTGAGAAACCTGTATGCAGGTCAGGAAGCAACAGTTAGAACTGGACATGGAGCAACAGACTGGTTCCAAATCGGGAGAGTAGTACGTCAAGACTGTGTATTGTCACCCTGCTTATTTAACTTATATGCAGAGTACATCATGCAAAATGCTGGGCTGGATGAAGCACAAGCTGTAATCAAGATTGCTGGGAGAAATATCAATAACCTCAGATATGCAGATGTCACCACCCTTATGGCAGAAAGTGAAGAGGAACTAAAGAGCCTCTTGATGAAAGTGAAAGAGAAGAGTGAAAAAGTTGGCTGAAAACTCAACATTCAGAAAACTAAGATCATGGCATCTGGTCCCATCACTTCATGGCAAATAGATGGGGAAACAATGGAAACAGTGACAGACTTTATTTTTTGGGGCTCCAAAATTTCTGAGGATGGTGAGTGCAACCATGGAAAGACGCTTGCTCCTTGGAAGAAAAGCTATGACCAACCTAGACAGCACATTAAAAAGCAAAGACATTACTTTGCCAACAAAGGTCCGTCTAGTCAAGGCTGTGGTTTTTCCAGCGGTCATATGAATGTGAGAGTTGGACTATAAAGAAAGCTGAGCGCAAAGAATTGATGCTTTTGAACTGTGGTATTTTAGAAGACTCTTGAGAGTCCCTTGGACTGCAAGGAGATCCAACCAGTCTATCCTAAAGGAAATCAGTCCTGAATGTTCTTTGGAAGGACTGATACTAAAGCTGAAACTCTAGTAACTTGGCCCCCTGAGGCGAAAAACTGACTCACTGGAAAAGATCCTGATGCTGGGAAAGATTGAAGGCAGGAGGAGAAGGGGACGACAGAGGATGAGATAGTTGGATGGCATCACTGACTTGATGGACATGAGTTTGAGTAAGCTCTTGTAGTTGGTGATGGACAGAGAAGCTTTGCATGTTGCAGTCCAAAGGGTTGCAAAGAGTTGGATATGACTGAATGACTGCACTGAACTTCCATGTATTAACCATCTGAAATGTAATTCTATGAATGCACAGAAATTTCAGAATAACAGAAAGACTATGGTGGGAGTGATGTTAGTCACCAGTAGGTTTTCAGAATAGAAAGTCTTGAAGTGGCCTTTGAGTAAGTGTAGGGTTTGGATGTGTTATCTGGTGGGTATATCACAAACTTTTACCAAATTCCAATTCTTATTTACTATGAAACTGAGAAAATTTCTGCAAGAGTTTTAGGTGATAGTTTTGGTTCTGATCCTTATTATTACCGTAAAAGTTGTTCATGAATTTATTCAATGTGTTTCGCTTATTATATTCAAGTCTCTTTTCTCCTCATACGAAACATCTTAATAATAAGGTCTATTCCTACCTGATCTTAGATTCCCTTGTGTATTGGCACAGTACTGTGTTGGTAGCAGACACACATTAAGAAGTCTAGGAGAGAGACAGATCATAGTGTTAAAGAGAGTTACCATTGGAGCCGGGATACCTGGGTTCAAACCCAAGTGGTGCTCACTTCCTCCTAGCAGTGCACATGGACAGATTCCTTAAACCTTCTGTTTCTCAGTTTCTTCATCTTAACCGGAGGATAATAACACTATGTGCTCCATAACACTGTTACAAGGTTTCAATAAGGTGATATATACAAAATTCTTAGAGAAGTACCTGCATATCATGATCATCATCATTATGATCATTATGAAGTATCCATGGAAGTAAAATAGAAGCACAGGGAAAGCATTCTGGAAAGAGGACACAGATGAGTTTACTTTAGGTAAGGTACAGACGCAGATGAAATATTTAAATGCTAGGTTGGGTAGTTTAGTAGGTGGAGGAAATCAACACTCACTGGGTGAGGCAGCTTTCGTTTCAGGTCTAGGGGCCAGACCATTCAGAGAGAGAGACTCTGGGCCACATCTGTGTCAGGTGATGGTGGGGGAGGACTCTGATGTTAAGTAGGGTCTAGAGGGCGTAACCTGCCAGGAAAAGGCTTCACGGATTTGCTGTACTGAGGGCTTTTATATCATAAGAAACGTTTATATCCCCATGTATTCAAGCAATATTAATGGAGGTGTTTTGCTAAGTAGGGCTATATAATTAAACAGCATAGTCATGGTATTTGACCTTACAGGGTTTATGGCTTTGCGGGTGGCCAGATTTTAAACAACTTCAATTAAGTGTGATGAATTGCAAGGATGGGCAAGCGCAGTGGACTGTGGGAAGCATCTCCCAATCTGTTTTCTCTTCCTGCCTGCTCCATGCTGTCAGCTGATGCACTTGGGAGCTTTCTGAAGCCAGCTCCAAGCATATCTTCCCCTGGAAGTCATGCATCATTAATTTCGTTTTCTCTTGTCCTTAATCCTATCATTCTGTAAAAATGCACTGACATTCTAAGTTTTCATATTCTGAGTTTGTACAGCTTTCCCTCAAGAAGATACAGGAACAGAGTTCTGGCACACATCTTCTGTTGTCTTTCCTTGTGTCCTTTTCTAAAAATCCTTCTGGAATTAGACATTGATTTCTTCAGAAACATACTCATTTTTCTCTTCTCCCAGAGACCTTTTGAAGTCTGAGGTGTCATTTCTCTGAGTTACCGTTCAGTCATCACTTTTTACCCTATCTTTAGTGGAGTCTTCCCTGTATCCTTGCTCTTTGATTAATGCTTTTGATCTTCCTTTAATCTGGGAGAGCTGAGTCCATGATGAAAGTCAGGAGGTCAGATATCCTGGCACCGTGAAGAAGTAGCCGGTTCTGGGTCTCATTTGCAGTGCATTTTTAAAGGATGAGTGTATACCCTTTTTTGAAGTATGGCCAAGAAGGTAAAGATACGTTTTTGTCGAACTACTCAAAGGCTCACTTATTATAGAAGCAGACGAAACAAAAGTCCAGTTCTTATTACAAAAAGAATGAAGAATCTTAGTAAACATTAATAAAATTAAAGAATTAAACATCAGTCTCTTTATCTCCTTAAACCTGATGTGGCTTGAGATAAGAGTCACAGAGAGCCACAAATCCAAGTGAACCACCGTAAACTTTCAAGCTGTATGGTCAAAGTGGTCAGTTGCAGAATTGATGATTTTTACAACCTGGCGAGACAGACAATTATCTACCATCGCTCATACTAAGACTAATCTTTGCACTGAGTCATTTTAGACCCTCTCTCTCTCTCTCTGGAAGATATCTGCACGAACTGTAAGGTCTAATATAGTGACGATCTGCTGAACACATGCAGAACAGATGGCTAAAGAAACTTATCAGCCCATTCCATTGTTACATTACCCATTCCTGCACTTTGCTACCCATGCAAGCGCAAGGCTGTATAATGCCAGTTTTCAGGTGGTTCCCTGTGTTGCTTCATGGAGGCCGCATGGCTGCCTGTGGAGGGGCCCAGGAATCAGCAGCCTCAGACAGTGCTGCCTAAATTTCTGGCAGTGCGCTTTTAAGGAATAAGAAAATGTACTATGATGTCACTCAGGTAATGTCCAAGTTATATTTTCAGTCTCCCTAAGATAGTTGTTTGGGAGCTCTTGGGAATGAACTGCAATCAAAGTTCTGAGAAATTCAGTCTGTATTCTTTGCCAACCTGGTGTTGGAAAGTCTTGTCCTGGACAAGTATTTAGGAAGCAAAGGGAAACTCAAGAGTACAGAAAGCAAATCCTAAAGATGAAAGACTATTTGTTGACTTCAAATGTTGCTCCCTCTGCCACCTGCATATTGTAACAAGTGGCCAAAATTTGCAGTTTGAATTGTTTTACACTCTCAGGGAGGTAAATCACCAATATTTGCATACAGGTATTTCTTAATCCACCTCTTGTGCTAAGTTTTAGGTAAGTCATATTCAATTAATGCATCCTTGTATTAAGTAGTTCTAATAGCATCAGGATGAAAGCCAGGTGAGTTGAAAAGGTCACACTGAGAGCCTGTAGTCTCTCTGCCACAGTATTTTCCTGTTTACATTTAATTGAATTTTAAGTGGGTTCATAATGAATGGGTAGAACCACTGTACTATTTCTGCCACTTGGTTTTAATTAGTGACTGGGAATAAAATGTCCTGGTTTAATTTAGCAACGAAAGGGTTAGTTTGAAGCTTGTGAAGAAATGAAACATTATACTGTGTAAAGTTTTATTTTGAGCTACTTTTCTCTCATTTCTTTGGGTTTTTATGCAGTAGTTTTGTACCATGGACTTTGCCAGGGAAAAAACACCCCTGTTCTTGTGGACCTTACATAGTATAAGATCACTTTATTGTTCCGACTGAAATAAGAAATCATTCAGAAAGGAAAACTCTTCAGGGATGATATGGATATTAATAGGGAAACGAAAGTGTATTAGATTTAGCATACTCTATTCACTATATACATTTCTACAAATGATCATTTTTCCAACCCAAATGGTTTTCCAATCTCATTGAAAATAATGGTTACTGCAAGCAATCTGTGAAGATATTATTCAGGATAAAAAATACCAAACAAACTCTTTAGTTATCAAAATAGATAATTTTTATATAATGTGTATAAGAAATGGCATATCGCAAAGCAATAGTTACGACTTTTTAGTTCCGTGGCAAGGAGAGTCCAAAGATAGCAAGGATTCTGAGAGAGGCTTTGAGGGGAATTCAGGTATTTAAACACAAAGAGCCTTTTAAAATTTCCCATCCTTGTTTCTCCCTTTCCCCCTTCACTCTTCCCTTTTATCTGGAAGATGTTAGTCAGAATAAATAACATGGTGAAGTGGCTTTGCTTTTTATGGTTTCCTAAGGCTATGACTATTTTACAGAGATTCGTTCCACTGGAAGTCCCAGGTTTCCTGTTTTTATTATCCACACTTCACACGGTAGTTTAGACCAAATTGGCCATTGCAGAGTTTGGAGAGGAGTCTGTTTAACACAGGCCACTGCGCTGCTACTTCCCTACCCATCTCTCACAGCCGCACAGGGCTGATCAGATACAAGGTCTCTAATACGGAAGAAGCCTCAGTGCTCACCCTCCACCTGCTTTTGAGGTTAGCTGCTATTAGTTTTATTTCAGTATGCTCATTTGGCTCAGTAAGTGGATAATGTAGGAGAGGTAACAGGTAACTTGGGAGGAGAGATGACTGTTAGAAAGCAGTTTCTCTTTTAGCAAGAGGCATCCCTTTCACAGTTTGAACCATCCAGCCTCTGACCAGAGATGCTGAAGGCTCAGTAAGGAGCTCTCATAGCCTGGTGAAACTGGGACCGAGGAAGAACACATTCACACAGCCATGTCCTGGTGTCAGCCAGATTAAGCCCCTGATGAGCTCTTGTAGATAGAATCTCTCTTCTAGAGGGTCCGCATACTCAGCAAAGACTCTATTCCACATGCATGGTAATTTAGTCAACAGCTGGAGAGATGGTAATATGTACAGCAGTTCATAATAACTGGCAATGAGTTAGATGCAGTAGATAACCCCAGCACAGAATAACCAGGCAAAAGAGGAAGAATGGTGAGAAGTGATCATCTTTGTGACGAGACCACCAAAGGAGTGAATGGGGAGTGACGGTGTCTCTCTGTGTCCACTACGGGCAGCAGAGCTGCATGCTCCCTTGCCAAGGGCGCAGACTACGTTAGCTGTCCAGGGCTACTACTCATGGCCGCAGCTCTGTCTCCCCAGCATACAAGAACTGTCCTGGCTTCAGAACTCCTTGAAACGATTAATGTTCTGTTGTTGTAACTTTGACAATATGTCAGTAACTTGTTAAGTCTGTAGACGGTGGAGAGTTTGAAAAAACTCTCTGAAAACAGTTCAGGCACTGTCAATGCAAATCCTCCAGTCTCCAGACACTTCGGGAACACCAAGGGCAGTATTTGCATGTTACGCTGACTGCAAACTTAGGCAGTTAGATTGTAAAATGGCAGGCATTGTTGTCCTCATTTTACAAGCAACAGAAGAGAGATACTTCTGTAGTAGACAGAGTTCTTAAATCTGGGAGGGTTTGTGTCCTGACCCTGTTCCCTACTATGATGACACTAGATATTTGTAATTCTACAAAGCCTTTTTATAGTTTTCATCACCTCCTTGCTTTCCCTGACTACTTCCTCCCTCTGGTATTATAACTGGGTCATGATAAGGTACCAGAGAACCACACACAGGAATGAGTAAAGAGGATCCTAACTGTTTTAGCATTTTGGAGGAAGATATGGTCCATCTGCATATGTTTTGTTTGGGTTGCCTTTCCCAGTCTTCTTTTGATATGTAGCCAAAAAATAATTTAAGCTGAATTTATAATTGTGCCCCTCTGCACTTAAATGGGGTGTGTGTGTGTGTGCACATGTGCACGCATATGTTTATGCCTGTGAACATGCGTGGGTGAAGGTTTTGTTCTTGTGTTTTATAATAGCTCTGTAGCATGATCTGGTGGCTTCCTTCGTAGCTCAGTTGGTAAAGAATCTGCCTGCAATGCAGAAGACTGGGGTTCGATTCCTGTGTTGGGAAGATCCCCTGGAGAAGAAAATGGCAACCCATTCCAGTATTCTAGCCTGGAGAATCTCATGGATTTAGGAAGCTGGAGGGCTATAGTCCATGAGGTTGCACGAGTCAGACATGA
Source organism: Cervus canadensis (assembly GCF_019320065.1). Taxonomy (NCBI): domain Eukaryota; kingdom Metazoa; phylum Chordata; class Mammalia; order Artiodactyla; family Cervidae; genus Cervus; species Cervus canadensis. The sequence continues at coordinate 45,468,009 of NC_057404.1, read as the reverse complement.
CTTAGAGACTAAACCACCACCACTGAAGCATGGTCATTTTATGGGGTTCTGTGAAATTGCTAGTATATGCCATCAATTGTGATAAACACAGCTGTTAATCATCAATGTTTCTGAATTGCTTAAAAAAAAAAAAAGAAACCTGAGAGCTGTCACTGATTCTAACGATATACACCATGATTGATAGGAGTCTGAGGCGACTATTTGCAACACATTTGGATCTTCTCCATTTATTCTTCTGCTATATATTCATCATAGAATTGTTGTTCATTTGCTAAGTCATGTCTGACTCTGCGACCCCATGGACTGCAGCCCGCCAGGTCTCCCTGTCCTTCACCATCTCCTGGAGTTTGCTCAAACTCATGTCCATTCAGTCATTGATGCCATACAACCATCTCCTCTTCTGTTGCCCCTTTCTCTTCCTGTCTTCAATCTTTCCCAGCATGGGGGTCTTTTCTAATGAGTCAGCACTTTGCATCAGATGGCCTAACTGTTGGAGCTTCAACTTCAGCATCAGTCCTTCCAATGAATATTTAGGGTTGATTTCCTTTAGGATTGACTGGTTTGATCTCCTTGCTGTCCAAGAGACTCTCAAGAGTCTTCTCCAACACTACAATTTGAAAGTGTCAATTCTTCGGCACTTCCCCTTCTTTAAGGTCATATTCTCACATCCATACATGACTACTGGAAGAACCATAGCTTTGAGTATATGGACCTTTATGGGCAAAGTGATGTCTCTGCTTTTTAATATGCTGTCTAGGTTTGTAATAGCTTTTCTTCTAAAGAGCATCCATTGTTTAATTTCATGGCTGCAGTCACCATCTGCAGTGATTTTGGAGCCCAGGGAAAGAAAATCTCCCAGTTTCCACTTATTTTCAATTGATTTGCCATGAAGTGATGGGACTGGATACCATTATCTTAGTCTTTTGAATGCTGAGTTTTAAGCCAGCTTTTACACCTTCATCAAGAGGCTCTTAGGTTCTTCTCTTTCTGCCATTAAAATAGAATAAAAAATTGTTAAATTTATCCACAGGTGCTTCTAATGTTAAGAAAACAATTCAATTCCCTATGACATGAATGAATGGGAAGATAAGAAAGAAAATGTGCTGTTTATTCCATCCCCTGAGTAATAAAAGAGTAAGCCAAAAGAGAAAGGGTCAATGATTTTCATGAACATCATCTGGGTTATGAATATGTTCATGATTTACATTTTTTTCAGGTGCATATTTGAGCAGCTAAGCATCTTCCCTGTGCACTCAGGGACATATGTGGCCATAATTGGTGAGTGGGAGGATAGCCCCTCCCATCCCTTGGATATATTGCTTTTCTCCCAAGAGTACAGGAGTAGGGATAAACCACAAGAAATTCCATGTTTTTATGAGATATGACTGGTCAGCAGGTAAAGTATTGGGTTGACCAAAAAGTTTGTTCTGGTTTTTTCATAAGAGGTTACAGGAAACAAACTTTTAGGCCAACCCAACAGAAGGGGAAGAAAACAGATTTAGTGTTCTTGTACACTATAAAAGGATAGACATGGGATGAACAGACTCCTGAAGAAAGAGGAGAAATGTATAAGTAGAGAAAAACATATCAACACATTTTTGTTCCTTAAGTCATACGCTGGACAGCAGTGATTCTAAATTTCCACTCTTCGCTCTTGAATATCCCTAGTCAACTCTTTGAATGGCCTTGTTTGTACGCCCTTTATTCAGTAGTTATGTAGTGAGAACTATCTGAGGGGCCTGTTTGTTTCTTGCGTCCTGTTATCACACTGGCACTCTGTGCTTTGGTGTAGGGTACTGGGACTGTAGGCTGGTGGCAAGTAGAAAAATTGGCAGATATGGACAAGTTAGAATTGTATTGTTATAAGTAATGCATTTTAATCTCTGGGTATCCACTGGATCAAGTTTCTCAACATAAAATATGACTGTATTTGTCCATGTATATTGCTTTATTTTAAACAGCTTGGGCTTATATCTAGTTGGTATATACCAGTGTGTAAATATTGGTGGTAAAAATTTTTAAAGAATGACAAATAGCTGCTGTTCTAATCACCCGAGGAACTCCCTGCCAACACAACCCCTCTAGCTCACGTAGTCCCACCCTGGTGCCTCTGCCTCTCCTTGATTAAGCCATTAAGTAACACCCAGCAAAATAAGGCCCTCCCGGGACCCTGTTACTCATGGGGCTTACTTTTGCCTGGTTGGTATCAGTGTCATATAAGTTGTTAAATATTTTGTATATCACACTTATATGAAGGAAGAAAGCAACGTATAATACTTGAATTAATTAGACAAGTGTTGAAGATCAGGTTCCTGGGCTTCACGAGCTTTTCTTTGAGGGAACTTACTCTATATTTTTTATAATTAGTAACTCCTATCCTAATTTTTAATATTGATGTTCTTCCCTAAGTTAGACATTTCTTCATAAAGCAACTCAGAGTGTTGAAGTAGCAGGTATTTATACATGGTCCATTCAAAGCAGTAACAGCAAGATGTGACGATATTTTGGCAAACTTTTAGGCTTATACTTGTGACGTGCTTGCAGGTTTGGAAATCAATCACAGGAGAATCATGCAAAAATAAATATTCCTGTGGGCATGTAGTACTTAAAACAAAACAGAAAAGTTTGTTTTCTCCCTGCACCCCACCAAAGTCCACTGGGGCGCAGTCTATACCTCTTTATCTTTAAAACATATTGAACTTAGATAAGCACTTTCTATGACTTGTCTTAAGAGAGTGTTTGCAAGTTAGTATGGATTGTGAAGCTGAAATGAATTGGGCCCATCTCACGTCTATTCTTCAGGCCTTAATATATCATAAGAGCCTGGAGACAGAAAGAAATAAAGCTGTGGGGGCAAATGGAAAGTCAAGTGTACAAAGCCAAGTAGTGCTGGGACTCAAGCAGTCTTCCAAAAAACAAATCAATTTCAGCGATTTAGCAGTTCACCACTGCACAGAATTTTGAAAGTAGCAGCAAGTTTCCCAGGGCTCTCTGCTTGTTTGTTTGTTTGCTTTATCACTTTTTCCACCATGGGATTATTCTCATTCCACTTCACAGTTTTATATTTGAACTCTTAAAATATTAATAATGCCTCAGTGATAAAGCAGTACATTTTACAAGAAGTCCTTTTGCTTTTACTAGGCTGTAGATTCTTTGAGCACAGGTGTTATTTCTGATCTATTTTTGTCTCTATTATAAAGTCTAGCATTATATTTTCCAGTATTGAAGCTGTTGGTAAATATGTTACATACACAGATATGAGTTTGAAATAATGTCACTGAGTTCTTCAAATTCAACAAATGTCTAGTGCTCATGGTACAAGGTCTGATATAAACATAGGTCTTCATGAAGTGAAGTGAATGTTTCTCAGTTCAGTTCAGTTGCTCAGTCGTGTCCGACTCTTTGCAACCCCATGAACCACAGCACGCCAGGCCTCCCTGTCCATCACCAACTCCCGGAGTCCACTCAAACTCATGTCCATTGTGTCAGTGATGCCATCCAACCACTCATCCTCCGACGTTCCCTTCTCCTTCTGCCCTCAATCTTTCCCAGCATGAGTCTTTTCCAATGAGTCAGCTCTTTGCATGAGGTGGCCAAAGTATTGGAGTTTCAGCTTCAGCATCAGTCCTTCCAGTGAACACCCAGGACTGATCTCCCCTAGGATGGACTGGTTGGATCTCCTTGCAGTCCAAGGGACTCTCAAGAGTCTTCTCCAACACCACAGTTCAAAAGCATCAATTCTTCTGCACTCAGCTTTCTTTACAGTCCAACTCTCACATCTATACATGACCACTGGAAAAACCATAGCCTTGACTAGATGGACCTTTGTTGTCAAAGTAATGTCTCTACTTGTTAATATGATATCTAGGTTGGTCATAACTTTCCTTCCAAGGAGTAAGCGTCTTTTAATTCATGGCTGCAGTCACCATCCGCAGTGATTTTGGAGCCCAAAAAATAAAGTCAGCCACTGTTTGCCCATCTATTTGCCATGAAGTGATGGGACCGGTTGCCATGACCTTAGTTTTCTGAATGTTGAGTTTTCAGCCAATTTTTTCACTCTCCTCTTTCACTTTCATCAAGAGGCTCTTTAGTTCTTCTTCTCTTTCTGCCATAAGGGTGGTGTCATCTGCATATCTGAGGTTATTGCTATTTCTCCCGGCAAACTTGATTCCAGCTTGTGCTTCTTCCAGCCCAGCGTTTCTCATGATGTACTCTGCATGTAAGTTAAATGAGCAGGGTGACAATATACAGCCTTGATGTACTCCTTTTCCTATTTGGAACCAGTCTGTTGTTCCATGTCCAGTTCTAACTGTTGCTTCTCGACCTGCATACAGGTTTCTCAAGAGGCAGGTCAGGTGGTCTGGAATTCCCATCTCTTTCAGAATTTTCCACAGTTTATTGTGATCCACACAGTCGAAGGCTTTGGCATAGTCAATAAAGCAGAAATAGATGTTTTTCTGGAACTCTCTTGCTTTTTCGATGATCCAGCTGATGTTGGCAATATGATCTCTGGTTCCTCTGCCTTTTCTAAAACCAGCTTGAACATCTGGAAGTTCACAGTTCACGTATTACTGAAGCCTGGCTTGGAGAATTTTGAGCATTACTTTACTAGCATGTGAGATGAGTGCAATTGTGCAGTAGTTTGAGCATTCTTTGACATTGTCTTTCTTTGGGATTGGAATGAAAACTGACCTTTTCCAGTCCTGTGGCAACTGCTGAGTTTTCCAAATTTGCTGACATATTGAGTGTAGCATTTTCACAGTATCATCTTTTAGGATTTGAAGTAGCTCAACTGAAATTCCATCACCTCCACTACCTTTGTTGTGTCTGATTCTTTGCGATCTCATAGACTATACAGTCCATGGAATTCTCCAGGCCAGAATACTGGAGTTGCGTAGCCCTTTCCTTCTCCAGGGTATCTTCCCAAGCCAGGGATCAAACCCAGGTCTCCTTCATTGCATGCAGGTTTTTTAACCAGCTGAGCCACAAGGGAAGCCCAAGAATACCGGTGTGGGTAGCCTATCCATTCTCCAACGGATCTTCCCAACTCAGGAATCGAACTGCGGTCTCCTGCATTGCAGGCGGATTCTTTACCAACTGAGCTATCAGGGAAGCCCATTTGCCTTCATAGTAGCCTCTATAATGGGCTTTACTATGTAACCTGTGCACAGGCTAATCCAGATATTCTAATATAAATTTATATAAGGGAATGAAAGTTTGTATCATAAATACATGTTTAATTAGAATACAAGAATCTTCTATAAACCTAAGGTGATCTGTGTTATTGAAAAAGGATCCTGTAAACCTTACTCCTCTAAAATGTTTAAGTGGCATCAGAGTTCAGTTCAGTTCAGTTCAGTCGCTCAGTCGTGTCCGACTCTTTGCGACCCCATGAATCGCAACATGCCAGGCCTCCCTGTCCATCACAAACTCCTGGAGTTTACTCAAACTCATGCCCATAGAGTCGGTGATGCCATACAACCATCTCATCCTCTGTCGGCCCCTTCTCCTCCTGCCCCCAATCCCTCCCAGCATCAGGGTCTTTTCCAATGAGTCAACTCTTCACATGAGGCGCCCAAAGTATTGGAGTTTCAGCTTCAGCATCGGTCCTTCCAATGAACACCCAGGACTGATCTCCTTTAGGATGGACTGGTTGGATCTCCTTGCAGTCCAAGAGACTCTCAAGAGTCTTCTGTAACACCACAGTTCAAAAGCATCAATTCTTTGGCGCTCAGCTTTCTTCAGAGTCCAACTCTCACATCCATACATGACCACTGGAAAAACCATAGCCTTGACCAGACGGACCTTTGTTGGCAAAGTAATGTCTCTGCTTTTTAATATGCTGTCTAGATTGGTCATAACTTTCCTTCCAAGGAGTAAGCGTCTTTTAATTTCATGGCTGCAGTCACCATCCGCAGTGATTTTGGAGCCCCCCAAAACAAAGTCTGACACTGTTTCCACTGTCTCCCCATCTATTTCCCATGAGGTGATGGGACCAGATGCCATGATCTTAGTTTTCTGAATGTTAAGCTTTAAGCCAACTTTTTCACTCTCCTCTTTCACCTTCATCAAGAGGCTTTTCAGTTCCTCTTCACTCTCTGCCATAAGGGTGGTGTCATCTGCATATCTGAGGTAATTGATAATTTTCCCAGCAATCTTGATTCCAGCTTGTGCTTCTTCCTGTCCAGCGTTTCTTATGATGTACTCTGTATATAAGTTAAATAAGCAGGGTGACAATATACAGCCTTGACGTACTCCTTTTCCTATTTGGAACCAGTCTGTTGTTCCTTGTCCAGTTCTAACTGTTGCTTCCTGACCTGCATACAGGTTTCTCAAGAGGCAGGTCAGGTGGTCTGGTATTCCCGTCTCTTTCAGAATTTTCCACAGTTTATTGTGATCCACACAGTCAAAGGCTTTGGCGTAGTCAATAAAGCAGAAATAGATGTTTTTCTGGAACTCTTGCTTCTTCAAGTACTACTAATAAAAATTCATGACCACTTAATGAAACCAAAATTATTATTTCAAACTCTAAAAATTTGAAAATATAAGTATTTCCAAAAATGTTTATCAATTCTGCACATAATTCCAAAATCCTGAAAAAGAAGATGTAAAACTGTGGTGAGAGAACAATAAAAAAATATTCATGTGCTTATATTTCAGAACATCAGCACTGATCATGGTGAAAGAATCAGCATCTTAGATAAAGTGAGAAAGGGAAATGACAGCTGTCTGCGTCATTCCCACTATTGGGGTCTTCTCATCTAGTCACCCTGCCTTTTACTTTACTGTATCATCCCTAATGACTGTGGTTTCCTGAAGGGTTCTCTGTTACAGTCCTTGGCTAGACCCATGGGCTGAACTCACGCATAGCTCACACTGGAGCTTTTCAGCTCCATTTACCCTGGAGGAATCTCTCAGAACTCTTCTGCCTTGGCTCCATCACAGAACAATATTCCACTGGAAGAGAAGTGCTGGCTGGATCCCTGTTGTCACTTAATTCTCTTTCATTTGATGAAATCCTGGATCCCTCTTTCAGAGGAACATTCAACAGACTGAAGCTGAAACAGAATAGAATTTATCTGACAGTAAAGTACATGTGAAGTCACACTTATTGTATGGCATCATCATGGAAAGCATGGGTGGCTTTGGTCACTGTGTGTCTGAAAATTGTTCATCAGAAAACGGGTGCTTGATGAAGAGAATAAGAAGTGATTTGTAGTTTAAACAAATTTCTTTGATGTTGCATTAGTGATGCAAGGCTTTGGAAATGAGAGGACCTGGGTTCGAGTCAGCAGCAGATGCTGATGATGCTGGGCCATTTTCCCTAGACACACTTGAGTTCTTGCCACTGTGCTGGACAGATTCCAGCACACATCCTGTTCTCCATGACTCACCTGAGGGTTTTCACTGGAGCCCTGGGAGCTCTCTCTGCTGCTCAGGAGTGTTGGAGAGTTAAGGTTCCCATGAACGACCCTCAACCCATGGGGTGGGGAGATGGTGGGGAGATGTCCAGGCTTCTAATTCTATGGTGGAAACATTTAGTGGCATGTTCTGTATAGTTTCTAAGAGTGTCCCCACCAAGACTGAGCCCCAGTTGCCCACAGAGGTAACCCATTCACGCACACAATCTGTATTGGATTTTTCCCTTCCTTGTCTTATTTCCCCAATGCTCTCACTTTTGTTTTTGAGGATCCCTTTCCAAAGAAATTACGTGTACCAAGTCTGTGTCTTGGGATCTGATTTAAGAACCCAAACTAAGATATGGTCCTAACTATACTCTTAACTAGAGGCTTTCCTGGTGGCTCAGTGGTAAAGAATCTGCCTGCAATGCAGGAGATATGAGCTCGATCCCTGGGGTGGGAAGAGCCCATGGAAGAGGGCATGGCAACCCACTCCAGTATTCTTGCCTGGAGAATCCCATGGCCAGAGGAGCCTGGGGGCTACAGTCCATGGGATCACAAAGAGTGAAACACAACTGAAGCGACAGCACGCACACTCACCTGCTCTTAAGTGGTACTAAGACTCAGAGGAAGCTATTTTTTTTTTTTTTTTTTGTGGGGAGGGGGGTGTCTAAGTTTTATGACCTATCAAATGACAGTTGGGTAAAATTGAGAATTTCCTTATTTATTAAGCTGCACGAACTCTTTTTTTAAAAAAATTATATCTTAAAATCTTATAAAAATAAAAGCAATGAAGATGTTTCTTAGGTAATTTAAAAGCTTTTAAAAAATGTTTTAGAGGTTTTTAAAGTGCATGGCTGTTTGGGAAACATTTCCTTGTTGGTAGATCACTGAGGTATATTCTTGAGTTCTTGCAATTCTTGTAGCACAATTTTGCAATAATTGGACTAGATGATCTTTAAGGCTCATGCCAAGTTTAAAATTCTGGGATCTTAATGATGAATAAAGGTCTGCGAGGAGCTCTTTCAGTTCAGTTCAATCGCTCAGTCGTGTCCGACTCTTTGTGACCCCATGAACTGCAGCACGCCAGGCCTCCCTGTCCATCACAAACTCCTGGAGTTTACCCAAACTCATGTCCATTGAGTCGGTGATGCCATCCAGACATCTCATCCTCTGTCATCCCCTTCTCCTCCTGCCCCCAATCCCTCCCAGCATCAGGGTCTTTTCCAATGAGTCAACTCTTCACATGAGATGCCCAAAGTATTGGAGTTTCAGCTTCAGCATCAGTCCTTCCAGTGAACACCCAGGACTGATCTCCCCTAGGATGGACTGGTTGCATCTCCTTGCAGTCCAAGGGACTCTCAAGAGTCTTCTCCAACACCATAGTTCAAAAGCATCAATTCTTTGGCGCTCAGCTTTCTTCAGAGTCCAACTCTCACATCTATACATGACCACTGGAAAAACCATAGCCTTGACTAGACAGACCTTTGTTGTCAAAGTAATGCCTCTGCTTTTTAATATGCTATCTAGGTTGGTCATAACTTTCCTTCCAAGGAGTAAGTGTCTTTTAGTTTCATGGCTGCAGTCACCATCTGCAGTGATTTTGGAGCCCCCAAAAATAAAGTCAGCCACTGTTTCCACTGTCTCCCCATCTATTTCCCATGAAATGATGGGACCAGATGCCATGATCTTTGTTTTCTGAATATTGAGCTTTAAGCCAACTTTTTCACTCTCCTCTTTCACTTTCATCAAGAGACTTTTCAGTTCCTCTTCACTTTCTGCCATAAGGGTGGTGTCATCTGCATATCTGAGGTTATTTATATTTCTCCCGGCAATCTTGATTCCAGCAACAGTTATAACTGGACATGGAACAACAGACTGGTTCCAAATAGGAAAAAGAGGAGCTCTTTACTGCCATTCTAATCTCATTATTTTCCAAAGTCCAAATGCATTCAGAACCAGGTTAGAATCTTTCTTCCTCATACATTTATCTCCACATCACCACATGGCTATGGTGTACACATGTGTGTGCATTCACATATTCTGAAGAATCTGTCAGAGATAGAGTTTCCCAACTTGTGGGCTTCCCTAGTGGCTCTGCAGTAAAGAATTCGCCTGCAAATGCAGGAGATGCATGCTTGATCCCTGGGTTGTCAAGTTCCCCTGGAGAGGGAAATGGCAACCCCCTCCAGTATTCTTGCTTGGAAAATCCCATGGACAGAGGAGCTTGGCGGGCTACAGTCCATAGGGTCACAAAAGAGCTGGACCTGAGTTAGCGACTAAAACCATAACAAACAACAACAAAGCTTGTGGCATGCTATTGTTTCCCAGAAATTTTAGTACGAAGACTGTGAATTCTGATGATATGCTAGATGAATATAGGGGCAAGAAAATATTCCTCATTATTTTAATTTTTTACTTCATTGTAAGGATTTTCAGGTTGGTAACCTGTTATTTCATTAGAAAAACGTATTTAGTAGTACTTTTCAACTTTAACACAGATTAAAGTGTATATATTGTTGCGACCCTGTGTGTTGTAAAAAAATTTTTTTTTCGTCTCAAATCCTAACTCTTGGCCATTTATGTAATTCTCAAAAATTGTTTTCCTTTCTGCAACAAGGTATTTTGACTACAGATTCGAAATAAGAGTTTTGTTTTGTTTTGTTTTCCTGAAAGTATCCACATGCCTCTTTGTTTCCTCCTTTCCCACACTTTCTGCCTAAGCTGGGACCTGGACTTTCATCAGCCTGTCTCCTCCTATTATTTTCCTGAGAATGTTTCAGAACATGCCTTTGTCCTTCCAGGTAAACTACTAAAGCTGCAACCACTTGTTTTCCCTGGGACTGGCTCCAGCGCATCTTTCACCTCGCCAGTCTTTCTAGGGACACTTTCTCCTCATCTCTTAAACCCTGCACTGTTGCTTGATTTCTAGAGATACACAGGGGAAAAAGCATCCTTTCTTGCATTTTTTTCCCCTAGACGGATAGCTGCCGTCTTATTTCCATTGTTCATCAAATCTCTGCCTATGTGATCACATTTTTTTGGAGATTAATTGAACAGTTTCAATTTACTAAATTTGGAGAAAAGAGAGTAACTTCCACCCAATTTTCTGGCAAATATTTGTATCCAGATAAATAACATGTATGCAAGTTCCATTAGGAAGAATTATTTCTCCCAACTATGATTCTTAGTGGTATTAGTAAGGTTTCTCATTGAAGCTGAAAGTCAGTAAGAAAGAGAATAATTTACATACTCATCTTAATCCAGCCATGAAGTGCCACCTTTCCAGAGGAGGTGATTGTTGTGAGTTCCTATTATAAGTTATTTACCCAACAATTTTCTATAATATTTCAGAGCTTTTTTTTTTTTTTTCTCTTTTTTTTTTTTTAAAAAAATATGGAACGCTTTACGAATTTGCGTGTCATCCTTGCGCAGGGGCCATGCTAATCTTCTCCGTATCGTTCCAATTCTAGTATATGCGCTGCCGAAGCGAGCACTAATATTTCAGAGCTTTAAATTACAGGACAGTATTACATCAATACAATATTTTAAAGATTGTAGTCATTTCTCAATATCCATGGAGGCTTGGTTATAGGACCCCTGCAGATACCAAAATCCACGATACCCAAATTCCTTATGTAAAATGGTGTACTATTTGCATCTAACCTGTACACATCCTCCCATGCACTTTAAACCATCTCTAGATTATTTATAATACCTAATACAATGTAAACACTATGTAAATAGCTGCCAGGTGCAAAGCAAATACATATTTCGCCTTTTGGAACTTTCTGGAATTTTTTATCCAAATATTTTTGAGTTGTGGTTAGTTGAATCAGTGGATGTGAAACCCTCAGATGTGGGACCCAGGGACAGGAGAACTGGCTCTGTGTCTTTCCCTTGTCAGAGGTTCTCATGAGCCCTTCAGTTTGCGTGTGTTGCCTTTAACTTTTCCGTTTCTGAGCTCCATCTTTTCTCTCATAAGAGGTGTACTCTGCTACATGACTTCATCTAAATGCATCCACTACTCAGACCACCCAGGCTGAGGAGAGGGGGTCTCTTGTCTCCCACATCTGACTGGAAGTTCCTTCAAGGCAGAAGCTCACCTCCCAGAGTTAAGCAGCTTGTAGGGTACGTGATAGTTCCTTAATACATGCTGGCTGAATAAATCACGAAATTACTGGAACACATGTTTTAGGAGTTGCTTTTGGATGAGACTTCATTAAGAATTTTTCTGAATGGCTCAAGATTTTGTGATTTAGCTTCTTTTCAAAGGCTGTGACCAGTTTTTTTTTTTTGTTATTTCCAGTTGCATGTATGAATTATGTGTCTGAAATTCCTTTTCTACTCTGCTTGGCTTTGGTGGCATCCCAAGCTTTGAGGTTACTTTGTTGGATTATAATACTTTATCTCATTCTTGGTCTGGATCTTCCATCTCGGACGCTGACGTGAAAAACAAAATTCCTTTCGCTTACGTTTCTCTGTCATGTTTTGCTGGGCTCATATCAAGTGTCAGCCCACACCCTGCGGAGATGACCAAAGGTTCTGTGATAGATGCCAGGGCGGTGGTATATTTACCACAGACTAGTTTGGGGGCATTCCAGTGAGGGAAACAGCTTTTTTTTTTTTTTCCTGTTTTGAGTTCCAAGATCTTTTAGCAAATTAAGCCAGTATGTCTCTGCATTGTGTTTTCTATTATTTCTGGGCAGGAATCATTACTGATGTGTGATTCCCTTCAGTACCAGGACTCCTAACAGTTGGCCAATGTGCAGCCATAGGTACAACAGTTGATAACTTTCATATGTGTTTCCTTGTTTTTCTTCTTTATGTTTTCCCTTTATGGACTTTCTCTTGGAGAATTTCTAAGTTGTTCTTGTTCTTTATTATTTTTTTTATTATGACACCTACTGATAGATGTTGCCAGGTCAAGCTCTTAGGATGGTGGATGGTCCCCTTGGGCCTCCTGAGAGTGACATATTGTTATCATCTGCTTTGGGGCAGTAGGAATAGTGAGGCAGCTCCAGCAAAGTTCTTATATTTGTTTTCTTCCTAGCACCTTGAAAAGAAGAAAATCATCTCAGTTTGCCTCCATGTGCTTCATATGCTAAGTCACTTCCGTAATGTCTAGTACTTTGTGACCCTCTGGACAGTAGCCTGCCAGGCTCCTTTATCCCTGGGATTCTCTGGGCAAGAATACTGGAGTGGGTTGCTATGCCCTTCTCCATGGGATCTTCCCGTCTCAGGGACCCAATCTGCATCTCTTTTGTCTCCTGCATTGGCAGGTGAGTTCTTTACTACTAGTGCCACCTGCGAAGCCCAGCCATCTCAGTTTGGCTCTATAGATGATGATAATGTTGGACAGGATCTTTCCCTTCTTAAGAGCTATATTTTTAAGTAGTGGTAGATGACAGCAGTGAAAACAATTATTTGCTGCATGCTAATTCTGTGCCAGGCAATGTTTAATGTGTTTTATATACATCTTTCAGTTTATCCCCTTGGCAACCATGTGAGTTAAGTATCATTCACTAAGTTTCTCCAGAGGTCTCTGGTTGATCTTCTTGTCTGCTTGCTACCCTGGTATTTCCTGCCTATCTCTGCCACATGCTGGTGTAATATGTAAAGCAATGTAATAATATGTAATATATGCAACATGTTATTACATAATGTGCCCTTTTCTGAGCCTTAATGTTAAAATAATTTTCTCTTCTTAAAACATTGTGTTTATCATGTGCCCTATTGATGGATGAAGATCAAGAGGAGGATTATAACAGCTATTCATATTATTTAACTTTCCTACTCAGTGGTTTTGCTGCTACCTGTAAATCCTGTAAGTCCCCAAGATGGCAAAGGGAAGATGTGAAATGGCATGTGGAGCAGTTTCTCTTCTGTTTCTCTCCTGAGCATGTCATCTTCCTGAATTTCATTACTCTTGTTTCTTCTCACTCCTTTCATTCCAGCCCTAACCCTCAAGTTCACATGTACCAGACTCGAGAGCTACACATTTCTCTACATGTCTTTTAAACACATGACTTGCTATGAATAGTCTTGGCTAGTTGCTAAAGAATCTGAAGAACAGAGCAGTGAAATGACTTGCCAAGTTTATAGAAATATGTCAGAGAACTATGTGAGCAGTCGAGCTTATCCTTCTTGAGGCCTTGCTCAAATCTGTGGACTCTTCCCCGAGTCCCCCCTCCACTTTCTCTGAAGGCAGTTTTACTCCCTCCTGGCCCTGTTATCTCACGTCACTTTATATATCCCTCAGCACGGCATATATCTCAGGATATTGTGACTGGAGGTTTGTTTCCCTTCCCTGTTCGATCATGAAACCCTTTATAGCAAACACTGTTCCATTTATCCACGCGTCCCCCGGGCCTAGAATAGCACTTGGCATGTTGTCGCTGTCAGACAAGAATCCACTTGGGGAATGACTGTATCCATGCTGCACCGTTGGCCGCCATTTTAATTCTCATTCCTCGAGGTACTCCTTCACACGGATCCTGTTGTTTAGTGGGTGATCATATAGAAGAGTCGTCCTATTGACTCAGAAAAATATATGAGGCAATGTGGGGTTCAACAACAGAAATTTCATAACAAAGATTCCATTTTCAAGTTAAAAACTCTGAGTTAAAACAGACCTAATCCACTTATGGAAGCTCATTTGTATAAACTATGAATGAGTTTAAACACAGAGGTCAAATTTCAAAATAAAATTTCAGTATCATGGTCAAGGTCTTCTCAAGGCAGTCAGGGTTTTGTGTATTTGCACACAAACACATACACACATGTGTTTGTGCTGCTTAAGGTCATTTTTGGTAGTTATATAAGCTTTAATTTACATATGAAACATTACTTTACCAAATTGTTTACATCCATGGATTTCCGACATCATTCAGTCTGACCTGGAGTAAATTCCTCCATGTAAGCTCAGAAGGAGACACACCTCTATCCCAGATTTTAACTCACAAGCAGAAGTAAGTTATCAAAGGAATTGGGAGAAAAGAAAAAGAGAAATAGCTATGTTTCTAATAGAAGAAAGAAGGCAAACACTGATTTAATCAATGGATTCACTTTTAAGTAAGAGAACAGATGTTTTCTGTTAAGTCCCTGGTGAAAATTCAGTAGGCGCCAGTGATACTCTGGGACCAGTGGCTTCTGATAAAGTTTGAAATGCAGGTCTGGGCTGTTCTTGCTGAATGAGCTTTTGCATAGCAGGCCTGTCCCTGTGGTGAGATTTTTCTCCTGGGTTCTCTCTTCTTTATGCATTCATGGGCTCTCTCTTCCACTGTCCATTCACTTATGTTTTTTACCCCTTAGAGTAGGCAATAGCATTACATTTGTATATGGTTGTGCTCTCTGAAAATATTAGCTGTCAAGAATTTAAGTTTCTACCCAGAAGTATCTATTTGAATCTTGCATTTTTCAGGCCCCGTAGTGTTTTCCAATCTTACCTGGGTTATGGGCTGCCCTCTGAGCAGTGGGGTTTGAAGAGCGGTTGAGGTGTTAGTTTCCCTGATGCTGTCTTGTAACCTGTGCTATGGAAACGTTAACCAGAACTCCCCTCACCAAAACTTCAAAGGGTTCCTCCAAATAGTTCTAAGATTCTACATTCCCCCCAAATGCCAGCTTTTCTTTTTCAGTTTCTTGAAAATTGCTTGCAGTAATATGAGCCTTTTCCTTCTCATAAACACTCCAATTATGTTAATATTCTTGGAATTTCTTTGCCAAACACAATTCGTTATTACGATTTCAAGTAATACATCATCTTCTTTGCCCTTTTCTTGCTCATGCAGCCATCATCTCATCTAGCATTTGACAGACAACACTGCTGGGCTGGAAAATCCTTGTGATCAGAGAATGCTTTATACCATCTTAGATCTGGCTCCTGCTACACAGTGGGAGTGCAGGAGCTGTTTGTTGAATGAAGCCAGGTATCTCCTTTATAATTATTTATTGGAAGGCATGTGTTGGCAGACCATTATAAAATTCCCACTGAGGAAATCAAATAGCCAAATAACCAAAGTAATCTGTTCCTTGCTCATATTTCCCATAATGAGTTCTCCCCTTCTCACCTATGCATTTTGTATCATCTGATAATCTTGGTGTATAGCTCCATTTGCTTACAATTAGTCTGTTCTGACACACAAGTATAAGAATATCTAGAACTACACAGTGGCTGTTTTGTTAAATAAACTAGTCTTAAAAACTGGGATCGTAGCATTAGCAGGCTAAAAAAAATTTACAATCTAGTAATTTCCATTTTATGAGAGATAGAATAAATGACCATTTCCCAATACCTCTTTGGTGTACACGGACACCTAGTTGGAATAGCATCTCATTGATTGACCAAATTAAGTGGAGGGGATGATAGAAAAGGATAGTATTGACACATGGAAACTCTTCCACGATTCCTTTCCCAGTGGAGCTGTATTGGATCTCTTCTGTTTCTCACCCTTCAGTATCATCGTTTATCCTGTTCCTCAAACTAAAACATCTGCAGTAGGAGCAGGAGAGTGTTTCCAAGGCAGGAGCCTGAGGAATGCTTGTTTGAATGGAGCTGACTTCTTACCCTCCCCAAGGGGCAGAGGTGTTGATAGTTTCCATCAGTAATGACCTCATAGGAAAGCCTTGTGCATCTCCAAAGCCACCACCCCAGCTGGCACTGATTCAGGAGAAGCTGGAGCCTGAGCCTAGGTGATCATTGAGACAGAGCTATGCTGTCTCCTTCTGGGTGATCTGTTGGCCCCTTTCTAAACAAAGATTGGGAAGAAGCACAAAGAAAACTTGTTTAAAACAGTATCTGTCCTCTAGAATGAGAGCATCCAATTTCCCAGCCTTAAAGTATTGAATGTGCTTTATTTGGAAATACTGCAATAACTTTCCTTCTTCTTAATAAAACCCCATAATTAATTACTCAGTTCATGCAATCGCTCATGAATCAACCCAGATGTGGTGAGTACCTGCCATGAGGTAAGTACTGGTGAAAGATAGTGGGAGTGAAAGTCTTAGTCACTCAGTTGTGTCCTAGTCTTTGTGACCCTATGGCCTATAGCCAGCCAGGCTCCTCTGTCCATGGGATTCTCCAAGCAAGCATGCTGGAGCGGGTAGCCATTCCCCTCTCCAGGAGATCCTCCTGACCCAGGGATGGAACCTGGGTCTCCTGCATTGCAGGAGGCCACCAGGGAAGTCCTTGTGAGACAACAGGAATACCATGGAGAGCAAAACCAGAGTCAGCCTGCCCTCGTGAAGCCCTTAGTCTGTCAGAGAGATGTGTGTGTGTGTGTGTTGGTCGCAAGTCATGTCTGTCTCTTTGCTACCCCATGGACTATAGCCCAGCAGGCTCCTCTGTCCATGGAATTCTTCAGGCAAGAATACTGGAATGGATTGCCATTCCCTTCTCTCGAGGATTTTCCTGACCCAGGGATCGAACCCAGGTCTCCTGCATTGCAGGAGGTTTAGTCTTTACCATCTGAGCCACCAGGGAAGCAGAAGGATGGGGCTCAGTCAAGGAGTCACACAGTTGTAGAAACGGAGGTCAGTTCTCTGAAGGGAGAGAATGTTGTCCTAAGAAAGTACATAAGAACAGATTTCATATAGTTTGGGGTCAGGAGAGGATACAGTTTTAGTTACAGCCTTTGAAGCAGAATGGAAGTTCCTGGGTAGAAGGGTGGGGAGCAGAGCTTTTCAGGCGTGGAGAGCAGCATGGGCAGTGGGGGCTTGTTCAAGAAGCGGAGTGGAATATTCCAGAAAATGTGCAAACATGGTTCAAATGCGTCTTGAAGAACAGGCAGATGCAGACCACGAAGAGTCTCTCTGTCTCTGTCCTCCTTTTACAACCTGGCTGTGGGTTTCACCTCCTCTCCATTGACTGGATGAGCATGCAATCATACTGAGTCTTTGCTTCTTTCAAGCACAGTGTAAGGACACAGGTCCCTGGACACAGGAATCTCCAGAAGGAATAATTATGCCTTTCATGGAAGTGAGGAATGCTAGGACTAGACAGAAAATCTAGTCCCTGGGCTTCATCATCTGTCTTCCTACCATTGAGCCAATCCTGGGTAAGAATGACTCTAGAAAGGGGACTTCATATTCTTTCCAGCAAGAAAGCTATAGCTTCCACCTTTGCTCCAACTAATTTAATACCCTGCCTTGTGAGCAACTAACTGAAGTTTCTTTTGTGACATTATCAGTAGAAAGAGAGACCAACTGTTCAAGGTCAGTCATTTTTCATTCCTTCGTGTAGTTACTGAGTCTCCTGCTCGCTACACTGTTAAATGGAGCTAAACTGCTTTCTGAATAGAGTTGCATCTTCAACTGAGCTATATGTGCCCTCCAGAACCTAGGATTCTAAGCTTATCTTTCATTCTTGACCCTCTTTCTTAAGCTGTCACTGCTGTTGAAGTTTCTTCTGCAACATGCAAAACTGACCATATGGCTTCCTTGCTGAAAGTCATTCAAAGACTTTTCTTCATTAACTAGAAGATAGTCGAAAGACTTAGGAGAATGTTTTAAGTTGTTTATCATCTGGCTCTGCTCTGTAATTTACCTTTATCTTCTTACACTCTAGTTCACTGACTGTGTGTTTTACCTCCAATCTGAGCCACTTCCTGGTCCCAGAACTGTCAGGCTATTCCCAGCTTGAGCCTTTGCTGATGCCACAAGTGAGTTTTCAGTTGTTTTTTCTAGGTGAACTCTGCATACGTGATGCTCAGTTGCTCAACCATGCCTGACTCTTTTGCAACCCCATGGACTGTAGCCTGCCAGTCCTGCATGGGAATCTGTCCATGGGATTCTCCAGGCAAGAATACCGGAATGGGTTGCCATTTCCTCCTCCAGGGGATCTTCCTGACCTCGGGATTGAACCTGTGTCTCCTGTGTCTCTTGCATTGGCAGGCTGATTCTTTTCCACTGAGCCACCTGGGATTCTCAGGTAAACTCTGACCTGCTGGCAAAGATTGTTTACCACTGCTTCTTTTCAGAAACCATTTGTGGCTCAGGGTCAATTTTCTTTATCTCTATTTGTAAGCTTCGAGAGCACTAAGAAAACAGTTTGTTGTAATTACTTTTCTGTGTTTTTTCATCAGCTGGATTCTGAAGGGAGGCATCTTGTTAGTATCCCCACCACTTAACATGGTGCCTTGAACATGGTTTTTGCTCAGTAAATACTTAATGAAAAAAAAATGCATTGATTTAAGATACTAATGGTGCTAACCACAAGACAGGGAAAAAAAAAAAAAACCCAAAACTTTCCTAAAGACACAGAAACAATGGGAAAGTTAACTTCTCTTAGAAGTTCTAGAAAGGTAATAATTCACTCTCAGAACTGTATACCATTTCTGTGATAGATGTTTGTAAGTGAAGCGATCAATAAATTGACTGCAAAAATATACCTAAATCTTCACTCTTCCCTGTATGCACAACCTTTGCAATAAAACTTTTCAGCCCCTTCCATTAAGAGGTGGAGTCTGTTTTCCCATCCTTTGAATCTGGGTGGGTCTCATGACTTTTTTCAGCCAATAGAAAGTTGTGGAAATGACTGTAACCCAGTCTTGAGCCTAGACTTCCAGTGGCCTTGCATGATTCTGCTGTCTGTCTCTTGGAACCCTGTACTGCATGAGAACAAAGTCTGTTCTGATGGAGGATGTGAGGCTAGGTGGTACAAAAATGAATTGTCCCAGCTGAGGTTTCCCTAGAGCACACAGTTCTCAATAGACTTGCTAGTAGGCTGCACATGGCTCTGCAAGCAAAGACCACTCAGCTGCGTCCACCATAAACTGTAACCAGCAGAATCATAAGCTAAATAAATGGTTCTTTTATGCCACTGAATTTCAGAATACTGTTATAAAAATGTTTCTCAGTAGTAATCTATTTGTCTTATTTCATAATTTATTTTCTATTCATAAAGTATTTATTGAGTACATTCTGCAGATCAGTGTTTTAGGTTTTAGTGGGACACCTGGGTAAATAAGATATAGTCCTTGTCTATAAAGGAATGTGATAAAAATTCCTAGGAGGAAAGTGAAAACAAATGTATACACAGGCAACGATGCCACGTTTAGCACAAAATTCCAAATAGGTGTGATAGTTAGTGCAGCCTTAAGATCCCATTTCCTAACGGGCTGATATTTAAGTATCTTCCAACATGAGAAGACAGTATGGAGTGACCTGCGGGCAGAGGAAACTTTTGAAGTCAGCTGCCGGTAGAATGGTCTGATGGTCTTTGCTGAAAGCCATAGACCACCTCAGCTGCCCAGTGTCATCTCATACTGAGGCTAGGAGTGGGACCTATCAATAAAATGCTGTCTTTTATCATGATACATAATTGGAAAAATATTTCACAGAATAATCAAATTAGAATGTATAATAAAATTTTAATACAGTAAAGCTTTTGTAAAGCCTCCATCACTGTGAATTTCATTTTGAGTTGATTCGTGTGTGAATTCTGACTTTTTGCTTGAGGAGATACTGACTGATATGGAAAATGACTAAATTTCCAACAACCACCAAATAGCTCAGGATATCCCCCATACTGGGATGTTCTAAGAATGGTCTTCAGTAATCAACATTTTTCCCCTAGAGCAAATTGAACATGTAGTTGGGACTCAAAAATAATTGTTGAGTTGAAGTAACTTAAAAACTTTCCTCTTTGTTAGAAACAAAAGAATGACATTTCTTCAAGGAAGACATACGAAGAGTCGACAGACACTTGAAATGATGCTCAGCATCACTAATTATGCAAATCAAAATGACAGTGAAGTATCTCCTCACAGCAGTCAGAATGTCCATCATCAGAAAGTCTACAAGTAATAACAAATAATGCTGGAGACAGTATGGAAAAAAGAGAAGCCTCCTACATGGTTGGTGAGCATGTAAATTGCTATAACCATCAAGGAAAGCTCTAGTTTGAAAAGACATGCACCCCAGTGTTCATTGCAGCACTATTTACAATAGCCAAGCCGTGGAAAGAATCCAAGTGCCCATCAACAGATGACTTGACGAAGATGTGGCCTATTACTCAGCCACTGAAAAGAATGAGATACATCCATTTGCAGCAACATGCATAAGCTTAAAGAGTATCATACTAAGTGAAGTATTCCAACTGAGAAGGACACATATTATATGACATCTCTTATGTGTGGATCTAAAAAACAATACAAATGAATCTATTAATATGTACAGAACAGGGACAGATTCACAGACAACGAAAGGGGAGAGAAAAGGAAAGGAAGCCTAAATTAGGACTATGAAGTTAGTAGATACAAACTACTGTCTATAAAGTAGATAAGCAACAAGGATTTGCTATATAGTACAGGGTACTATATTCAGTATCTTTTAATAATTTGTAATGTAAAATAATATGATAAGAGAATTTATAACTAAATCACTTTGCTATACACCCGAAACTAACACAATGTTTTAAATCAAGTATACTTCAATTTAAAAAGAAAGAATGAACATTTGATGGTTTTGTGTTTCAGTAATTTCTTGTTGTATCCAGATGATTAGAGAATGGAATATTCTGGCTTAATTAAATGATCTATCAAAAGATTAATTTTTATATATTTGTAGTTTATCTGATAAAAAGAATTCAGTAGAAATACTAACACTAAAATAAGAGTCATTTGACTTTGTATAACAGTCTTCGAACTGCATTGAATAATACTATAAGCAACATATTTTGGGGATTTCTGGATGTTTATATTCTGTATAGTCATGAGTTTCCTACAAAAAAAAAATACTGTCACTTATAGTATTATGCCCATACAACCAGAAGTCAAACTATAAACAATCCTGAATTTTTCACTTTTATTGCTTTACATGGCAGCACATGGTGTTTAATTGTCAAAAAGGGAAGTTAACATATAATGTAGAATGCTTCTTCCTGTATTGAAAAGAATTAATCTTCTCCAGATGTATAACAAACCTATATGCTTTTCTATTTTGTCAGTAACCATACATACCACAAATATCAGATATTTTTTCAAAATTCATTTGGAATTAAAATAGTCTAACAGAAAAAGAGTTTAAATAGAATTTAGCAGAAAGTCAAGTCAAATTATACATATTCAGCTTGAAACTCAGGCCAAAGCAAAGAGATTTACACCATTGCAGTGTGGATTTGCAATAAAGATATTTTAGTGAGGTAGATGAAGCCAGGTATCAAGGAGTATTTACGTTATTTTGTACAAAATATTTAGGATGAAAAATGTGGGCACTATATTAAAATTAGTTGATCGAGTAAGGTTCCAGGAGGCACCAAGTTTTGTTTTGTTAAGAACAGTTATTATTTCTGTTTTCAAGCTTGGGTAAATCAGAGACAGCTGGAAATTTCATTCAGCCAACCAACTAACCAATGAGTAGCTATGAACTATCAATGAACTATGTTGCAAAGATGTCTAACACTCTGCGTACTTCCTTATCTTGCACTCAATTAATAGTATTGAAGTCCAGCTGAATGAAATAGAATCTGTGACTTAGCCACTTAGTAACTCTGTGTCTTAGGGTAGTTCCTTTTGCCTCTCTAGGGCTGTAAGAGGTGGCTACATTATGAGCTATAAAATTCTAATTCTTCTTGGGACCCGCAAATCATCAAAGTCAAAACATGGTCTTTAGTTTCTTCAGGAACAAGTATCATTTTAAGGCAATAAAGGAAATAACCTACACATCTGCTGGACTGTACACTTGTTCCATTTATTAGTACTTCACCAAGCGTGACCTTGAGGACAGATGAGTCCTCAAGAAACAATGGATTTTTGGGTGTCTTGTGATTCATTTCTCTTAGCACTTAGAGTACTGTCAGACCTGATTTCAACAACCTAGAGTGGCTTCTCTGGCTTCTGCTCTCTACAGGGGTCACGTGGTCTAGGTATTGAGTGGTTAGAGCTGGCACTGATGTTGCTTATGCATGTGGTTCCTAAGGTTTTAATTAGTGTTATTTAATAGGTATACTACGTAGTGAATATGATGTGAGCTTATCTCTTTGAAAAAATTCCTGGGAAGCTGTTGGAATATAATGCTGGTATGATTATCATGCTATGGCAAACACTGAACAACACCCCTCCCCCCACCCCATGAGATCATAAATAAACAGAGGATTTTCTAAAGTGACATTTAAGATATGCATTTGTCTCATGTGTTTAATTTAGTCTTTATGATAAAGTGCTTCCCCATTAGCTCAGAGGTGAAGAATTAGCCTGCAGTGCAGGAGTTGTAGGAGATGCAGGTTCGCTCCCTGGGTCAGGAAGATCCCCTGGAGGAGGGCATGGCAACCCACTCCAGTATTCTTGCCTGGAGAATCCCATGGACAGAGGAGCCTGGCAGGCTATATAGTCCATGGGGTTGCAAAGAGTCAGACACGACTGAAGTGACTTAACCCAGGTAAGTAAAGTAGGTGTGATCACCCCATTTTACAGGAGAGGAAAAATTGAGAGATTATTGCTCATTCATTCGTTTTTCAACACATATTTGTCAAATGCCTCTTCAGACACTGTTCTAGCTTTGGGGAACAAGCACTAGGGGGTGTTGAGGGAACAGGATTTTTGCATCCATAGAGTTACATTCTGGGGAATATTTGTGGTCAGGTGATAACTAGCACTAAACAAGTAACAAGTGCACAAATAAATAATTTTCAATACTGTTAAGTTTATGAAGACAGTACAAGATAATGGGATAGACTGGCTGGGAGGGGAACATAATTGGAGTTGGGGGGCGGGGGGACCAGGGAGCACCTCTCTGAAAAGGTGAGTTGGGATCCAGTTTGTCTCAGTGGAGTAACTAAGATTTTAACTTAGGACTCTCCTGGTGCTAGATACTCTAATAATAACTTTCTTTTAATAACTCTTGGTTTAAACACTAAAATACTAAAAAGTCTATATTAATAACAGAAAAATTTAAAAAGTCTAAGTACCAATATCTTTTTTCCTCTTGAGATTGTTAGGGTCAAATTTAGAATGAAAGGAATGTAAAATCTGTGAAGAGTTATGTAGGCTACAGCTTTCTTCTTATGTGTCCTTGCAGTCTGGCATGGGATGCATGCTGAGAGACTAAAAGAGAAAAGGAATGAAACATATATGCTATATTTTGGTTTAAGAAATGAGGAGTATGGTGATGTAGCCATAAATAAAATATGATCATATTTATTCTTTTTCTGCCCCCAATATCTTGAGGAAATAACCTTCTGAAGATGAACATCAGAATCATCAAAAATCCACTGCCGTGAAAATGATGGTTAATATTTTGGCATATTTTTTTCTAAGATTGTTTTATATGCATTTCTAAATAAACTAACTTTAGATTTGAATATAGACTTTTAAAATTTTTACTAACATTACATTATTAGTCATAGGTTATTTAAACTTCATGAAACATAATTTGTAATGGCCCCAGAATAGTTCATCATATGGCTATGCACTAACGTTTTTAACCATTCCCCTGTGTTGAGCATATAACTTCATCCAATTTTTTTTTGCATCCTAAATAATACTGAAATGATCCTTACACATATTTCTATGTTTGTTTGCTTCATAATGTCCTTTGGATAGCTTTCTAGAGTGAAAGCACTGTCAAAAATAGGAAATTTCATTCAGAAAATTCCTGGGAAAATGTTGCTAGGTAATTTCAGGCTGTCTTGCAAAGCCACGTTTGATGTCCTATTTCACCACTTTTGAGTACTGACTTACAAGTGAAAGTTCTGACTTAGAAATGAAAGTCCCAGTGGGAGCCAATGGTCTAAACTTATCAAGTCTGATAGTTATTTGTCCAATATTCTGTTAATCAAAACTTATTTTCACCAGAATTTGAGTCCATGTCCAATGATAACTGATACTCACAGAATAATACTGAGACACTGAAAAATCTTAATCATCAAAAATGAAAAACTTATGTTCAGAAGAGCTTTGTATTATGTATTTATAAAATTATATGTTACTTATATAGGATTGTATTTAAATTTTCTAAACCTTAAAAAAATAGCAGTTCTTTTATGCTTGTATGTTACTTTTTAGTTAATCATAATAGCCCAGTCCCTAAAGTCAGGTTTAACAACAGAGTTTATTACATAATATAACACAATTTGTTCCTAGTTAATTAAGTAAATAGTAGTGTTAGGTGAGTCATACACTCATTCTGTGCTGTTTTACTTTCCTCAAATAAACTTTTCTCAATTTTATTTAAACCATTCTCTATGTATATTGAAGTCTGTCAGAATAGCCATGAAGCCCATCAGATGGCCTTAAGGGATTAGCAAATTATAATTTAGCTGAAAAATGACAATTTTAGCAGATCAGTGTTCCCCTCTGGGGGCTAAAAAATATGCATCGACTACACTAAGAAGAGAGATGTTTATTTGAAACTTATCCAAACAATCTAAAGCCCCTAGGTGGAAATCTTGAAGAAAAGGGATTTTCCATAGATTCTAACTTTCCTCTTTCTCACTTTTAGATATTCAAGGAACATAGAATTAAATAGCCCATCTGGCTTTGTTGCCTGGGGTAGAAGGGAAAGGGAAAGAAAGAGACAGAGAAACTCAGTAAGAAAGAACTTGAATTTGACTGAAACTTAAATCCAAGAAAGGGAAGAATAATGTACTTTAAATGAGGTATATTGGAATAATTTTTGATTATAAGAAAATTTAAGTAAATGAAATTGAAGTTTATATAAATAATGAAATAAATGCAAGCATAAACTACCCAGTATCACCTTCATCTTTATCCATTTGCTTTAGGCAATACTAAACGTATCTATTTCACTCAATGAGCTTATCTCTAAGTATAGCTATAGGAGAAATGATTTCCTTTAAAACAGCTAATTTTACAGTCAAAATATCTCTTAAAGCTCAAGTTGAACAGAAGCTCAGTTCTTATTAAGGTAGGACATACCATGTGGTGGAATAACTACTGAAGTGGGATTTTGAGCTTTTCCACTTACTGATCTGGGACTTCAGAAAAGTCAAATCACATTTCTGGACCCATTGTCTCCCTCTCGTTAAAACAATAGTATTGGAATGCTAATTTATCTCTTAGGTCACTTCTACTACCTACCCCTTAAAAAATGAAAACCCTAAATTTTATAGGTACCTGATGGATCTTTTTCTCTATCATTATTCTGATTTTTCCCTCCTTCCCTCTATTTTTTTAAATTTACAATTGTAGGTGTGTTTGACTGCTCTATTAGAGGTATAAAAATAAATTAAACTTATGAATCATTTTGTCCTTAATTTCCAATTTACTAGCGAATAAAGATAGTCTTTGTTTCTTTTCTGTTTTCACATAATGGCTAATTGTTTTTCTGTGCACAGAGGAATTCCTAGCTCTGTTTTTAACTGACTGGCCAACATCTTTACACACTCCCCATGGAACATTGTAAATAAGATAAACAGATGCATATGTTAGATCATTGAATCTCCATTGTTTAGTCTGTATGTGTGAGGCCTGAGGTTATGTATCCAGGTTCTAAATCTTTGAGAGGTCAGAGTCATTATCCTCTGCTTCTTAGAGTTATTCTATCAAGCTCAACAAACCACCCCTTTCTGAGTGCCATTGTCAGCTGGGGGAACTAATCATGGTAAAAGTGAAAGTGTTAGTCACTCAGCCCTGTCTCTTTGCAGCCCCATGAACTGTAGCCCACCAGGCTCCTCCGTCCATGGGATTCTCCAGGCAAGAATACTGGAGTGGGTTGCCATTCCCTTCTCCAGGGGACCTTCCTGACCCAGGGGATCGAACCCGGGCCTCCCACATTGCAGGCAGATTCTTTACCTCTGAGCCACCAGGGAAGCACAGATCATAGTAAAAGAAAAAAAAAAGTTGTAAACATGATCTCACCGGACACTTGGCGCTGACAACATCAAGAACTGTTTTCCTTAAGCAAGCCCTTCTGTGGTGTGAGTGTTATTCCTTGGGGTCACTGAAGGACAGAACTGTGATTAACCACACTTGCCACTAGAGGGCAGTGCTGACCATTCGCAGAGATTGTGAAGCCATTGTGATGGCCTTTGGACTCTTCCAAGTTCAGAGCTAGAAGAGTGTCTGAAGTTTCTTGGTGCCGTTGGTTGAGATTATATGGATGCTGAGTCCATTATGAATTTTGTATTATGTGCAGGGCTTATTAGATATAATTTGAACTTGGATGATGATTATATCCTATAATATTATTAAGGAGTACTTCTCATTTCCTGGATAAAAATCAACTGTTTTAGAAACTTGAATAACTTCTTGCTTTGGAAGATTTCTCAATAGGCTCTAGGTTCCCCTACTTTTTCCTTTTTAAAAATGTTATAATAAGTATCAATCCAGAAGTAAATGTAGGGTAAATGTACAGGGCATAGTGATGGTATTTGAGGTACTTTGATAAGGTTCTTGAACTCCCATGCAACCTGAAACTCCTTCACTTTTCTCGTATGAAGACTTGTCATTCTATCCTTAGGCATTAGTCGTTTTGAACCAAATCAGTTCCCTACAGCTTCTCCTACTACAAATGTTTGTTATTTGCATGTCATATGATAGGAACTGTGTCTTGATCTTAGGCTTCAAGAATTCACTTGTTTTAAATACTACCTGAAAGAGGTGATGCTAGGGCATGGTTTAGCTTATATTTACTTGACAAAGGTCATTTGGCTTTTTGATTGTATCTCTATGAGTATTTACCTCGATCAGCTTTCATTATAAGAGAATGAAGAACTAACTAACCTACTATAAGTAAGTATTTCTTGTGTATGTTATTGCATTTAATGCTCATAACAACTCATAACATAGCATAATGCTTGTAACAAGCAAAAGTAGGGATTGCTTGTTACATCCATTTTATAGATGAGTAAATTGAGGTTTAGAGTTGAAAATAACTTGCTCAGGATCACACAACTTATAAGAGAAGGGGCCAGGATTGGGATCCAGGTTTGCTTTTCTCCAAAGCCCATATCAAAACCTGTGGAAGAAGGTATAAAACAGCAAGAAGTGGTATTACAGAAAAATAAATGAGTTGATTTTTCTGTAACACCAATTTTGAATTTTTTTCTACATGTTTTGTTTAATATTTATGTCTTTATAGAAAAACTTTACATCTCTCATCCCATTTTTCCTTATTAAAAGAAGCTTATTTTTTGTTTGTTTGTTTTATTAACTACATTTTCTGGACTGAAAAAGGGCTTCGCTAGTGGTGCCGTGATAAAGAATCCACCTGCAATGAAGGAGATGTGTGTTGGAAATGGCAACCCACTCCAGTATTTTTGCCTGGGAAATCCCATGGACAGAGGAGCTGGGCAGGCTACATACAGGCTTTAGGGTCACAAAAGAATCAGACATGACCAGCGACTAAATAACAACAGCGAAGCCCATGTGTTTTTCCTAAGTATTGAATTGCCTGATGTGGAATCCACAATAAAATTTCTGTCCCCCACTCCCTATCCCTCCCATTTCTCTACTCCATGCTGGGCGGGGGTTGATGATTTCTAATAGTTACTATTCTAGCCTGCTCTTCTAATGAGAATATGTCCCGACCGCACTACATTTACTAATGTAATTTGATGCTCACTACAGAGGGTCTGGCTTTGAGTCAAGGTGTTTGAGCATTGTGGTGCCCCTGCAAGTCTTCTTACGGTTATTGAAACTCTAAAAGCCAAAGGGCTCTAGCAGGCAGCTCAGGCCACGGTAATAAAATACAATACACTGAATAGTAAACAGTAGGAATTTATTTCTTGCAGTCTTGGAGACTGGGAACCAGTTTGGTTTCCTGGTGCTCTCATCTTGACTTTCAGATGGCCACCTTCTAACTGTGACCTTATGTGGTGGAGCGTGAGAGGAAGCACCCTCTCTGATGCCTCTTCTTATAAGGGCACCAATACCATTATGAGGGCCTCATTCTTACAACCTCATCCAAACCTCATTACTTTCCACAGCTCCCATCTCTGCACATCATCACATTAGGGGTTAGGACTTTGCCATATGTATTGGGGGGAGGATACAATTGAGTCCATAGCAACCCTGAATATTAAATGCCAGCTAAGTTACCTGCCAGGAGAAATATCAGTAACCTCAGATATGCAGATAATACCACTGTAAAAGCAGGAAGCTAAGAGGAACTGAAGAGCCTATTGATGAAAGTGAAAGAGGAGATTGAAAAAACTGGCTTAAAACTTAACATTCAAGAAACTAAGATCATGGTATCTGGTCCCATCACTTCATGGCAAATAGATGGGGAAATGATGGAAACAGTGACAGACTTTATTTTCTTGGGATCCAAAATCACTGCAGATGATGGTGATTGCAGCCATGAAATTAAAAGACACTTGCTCCTTGAAAGAAAAGTTATGACAAACCTAGATAGCATATGAAAAAGCAGAGACATCACTTTGCTGACAAAGGTCCATCTAGTCAAGGCTGTGATTTTTACAGTAGTCATGTATGGATATGAGAGTTGGACCGTAAAGAAAGCTGAGAGTCAAAGAATTGATGTTTTTGAACTGAGGTGTTGGAGAAGACTCTTGAGAGTTCCTTGGACTGCAAGGAGATCCAACCAGTCAGTTCTAAAGGAAATCAGTCCTGAATATTCATTGGAAGGATTGATGCTGAAGCGGAAACTCCAATACTTTGGCCACCTGCTGCAAAAAACTGACTCATTTGAAAGGACCCTGATGCTGGGAAAGATTGAAGGCAGGAGGGGAAGGGGACGACAGAGGATGAGATGGTTGGATGGCATCACTGACTTGATGAACATGAATTTGAGCAAGCTCCAGGAGCTGGTGATGGACAGGGAAGCCTGGCATGCTGCAGTCCATGGGGTGGCAAATAGTTGGACATGAGTGAGCAACTGAACTGAACTGATGTTACCTTATTCAAAATATAAGGAGGAAAACTGGAAGGGGGAATGTTGGGCAAGCATTTTACTTTTGTGTTCATACTCTGTAATTTGGTGAAAATGATAGCCCACCATTATTCGGTAGACATGGAAGTGATGTAGTAATTCTACTCCGTAGTGACTGAGTTTCTCGAGAACAGTGCTGTTCATATGACTGACAGCTCAGTGTTAACCGGCAGGTGCTCGCTGAGTAAGGCGGTGATCCTCTAGGGAGCAGCACCTCGAAACCTGCCTTTCTGGGGGTGGTTTAGGGCTGTGAGCATGATACACAGGCTTCCCGGAGTTCTGAATTTTCCATGTTTTAAAAAGTGGAAGCCAGGTTTGTGGAGGTCTGATTTACACACAGTAAAAGTCACGTCCTTAAATGTATAGTTTAGGTTTTAGTGAATATACACCTTAATGTATATCACATCACTACCATAGGGGAAAATATGGAATATTTTTGTCATCCCCAAAGGTTCCTTATGCCCTTTTCTAGTCCGTCCCTTTCTTCCATACGTAGCCCCTGGTTAGTTACTGTTAGTTGCTATTGACTGGAGTCCACCTGGCTCCTCTGTGCATGGAATTCTCCAGACAAGAATACTGGAGTGGGCTGCCTTTCCCTTCTCCAGGGGCTCTTCCTGACCCAGGGATTGAACCTGGGTCTCCTGCATTGGCAGGCAGATTCTTTACCACCTGAGCCACCAGGGAAGCCCTATGAAGCCCCTAACTGCCACTAATTGAATTACTGTATATAGTTTTGCTGTTTCTGGAATATCATCTGAACAGAGTTGCATAGTGTTTTGCCTTTTGGATCTGGCTTCTTTCTTGAGATTCCTCTATATTTTTGCGTGTGTCAAGAATTTGCTCCTTTTTATCACCAGGTAATATTCCATATTTCATAGTTTTTTTTTTTTCATTCACCAGTTAATGATATTTGAATTGTTTTCATATTTGACTCTTTTGGGCTTTCCTGGTGGCTCAGATGGTAAAGAATCTGCCTGCAATGCAGGAGGCCTGGGTTCAATCCCTGAATCAGGAAGATCCCCTGAAGAAGAGAATGACTACCCTCTCCAGTATTCTTGCCTGGAGAATTCCATGCACAGAGAAACTAGGTGGATTACATATAGTCCATGGGGTTGCAAAGAGTCAGACGTGACAGAGAGACTAACAATTGACTCTTTTAAATAAAGTAGTTATATTTTGTTGACGTTTTTGTCCCACCCCTAGATTCATATGTTGAAGTTCTAACTCCCCACAGTGACTGTATTTGGAGATAAGGCTTGTGAGGAGGCAATAAAGGTTAAATGAGTTCATACAGGTGGTGTCCTTATATGAAAAATGGAGTTCCCAACCTTCTCCCCACCCCTGCCCACACTGAGAACACCAGAAGAAGAGGTCAAGTGAGTACACACCAAAATCATGGCCGCCAACGCAGGAGACGAGGCCTCAGGATGAAACCTGCTTGACCAGAAACTTGATCTTGGACTTCTCAGCTTCAAGCACTGTGAGAAACAAATTTCCGTTTTTGTTTTTTTTTTAATTTTTAAAAAATATTGATTTACTTGTCTGCATCTGGTCTTAGTTGCGGCATGTGGGATCTAGTTCTCTGACCAGGGATCTATCCTGTGCCACCTGCATTGGGTGTGTGGAGTCTTAGCCCCTAGACGACCAGGGAAATCCCATATTTCTGTTCTGTGGGCCTTCCAGTCTATGGTGTTTTGTTATGCCAGACTAGGCAGACTAATACAATACAAGTTTCTGAGTTTTGTTATTGTTTAGTCGCTAAGTTGTGTCTGACTCTTTTGCGACCCCATGGACTGTAGCCTGCTAGGCTCCTTTATTTGTGGGGTTTTCCAGGCAAGAATACTGGAATGGGTTGCCATTTTCTACTCCAGGGGATCTTCCTGACCCAGGGATCAAACCTGCATCTCTTGAATTGGCAGGCAGATACTTTACCACTGAACCACCAGGGAAGCCCTGAGTCTCTGTGTAGATATGTGTTTTTATGTCTTTTCAGTAAATACCTAGCAGTGAGATTTTGGAGGTCACATGGTAAGTTAAGTATATTTAAGTTAATAAGAAACTTCCACCCAGTTTTTCCAAAGTGGCTGTACCATTTTGCATTTCCATCAACAGTGTGTGAGAATTTTACTTGATCTACATAGAAGCCAATACTTGGTATAGTTAGTCTTTTGAAATCTCAGTCATCCTAGAGAGTAGTGATAGCCTGTTGTGGTTATAATAAAAACTGATGTTGAGGATCTTTTTAGGGCAATTTCCCATCTTTATTTGGTGAGACATCTGTTGAAACGTTCAGCTCATTTTTAAAAAGTGAGTTGTTTTGCTACTGAGCCATAATAGTTCAGTGTATTCTAGATATAAGTTACCAAGTATCTGTTTTGCAAATATTTTCTCCCAGCTTGAATCTTCCCTTTTCTTTTTTCTTGATAGTATGTTTTGAAGCGCAAAAGTTTGAATAAATTCCAAAATAATTCTTTCTTTTGTATTTACTTCTTTTAGTGTCCTAAGAAATCTTCACCTAATCCAAGTTCACAAAGATTTTTTTTTGCTTGTTATTGACTTATAAATTCTATAGTTTCAGGTTTTACATTAAGTCTGTGATAAATCTAAGGCTAATTTTTGTGTATAGTTAATACTCACTTTTTAAAATATGAATATCTCTTCCTTTTAAAAGAGCGAAATGTAGAACTATATTGTCCTTTCTTGCCACGTGGTGAATTGAGATTATTTTGATCATAGACCTGATGGAATTAAGTTGAATATTGACTTAGAAAAATACTTCCTCTGATTTTTTTATAGCTACATCTATATTTACATCTATGTCTTTTCTAAACCCTGGACACTCTTCACACTTTATCATTTAGAAAAAAATAAACCTCAAAAAGGGCAAAGGTAAGAAAAAGATTGAGAAGGAATTTCGTTCCAGTGTACTTGTACTTCCAATGTTCCAATTCATTCCAGAATCACTGAGATTCAGAACACTCTGTTATGGGTGAAAAGACTTTCTAATAATCTAATGCAAAGTGCCAGGCAATGTGTCTCAGTTGGAGTCCCTTGGATTTGAGTAGTTTTAGTAGGACCACATGAATAATGCCTTTCAGTGAAAGTGAAAGTCACTCAGTTGTGTCCAACTCTTCATGACCCCATGGACTATACAGTCCATAGAATTCTCTAGGCCAGAATATTGGAGTGGATAGTCATTCCCTTCTCCAGGGGATTGAACCCAGGTCTCCCACACTGAATGCCTGATAAGTTATTAGAATCTGTAATACATGGTCAGATTGCTTCAATCCACATAAAAATAAACTGTTAGATAAAAGACAAAAAGACAGAGGAAACTTTTTCGATAGCTACTATGGCACTGGGAAAGATTCTTTCTAATTGTGAGTTAAGTACTTAGAGACAGGACACAAAGGGCAGGAATAAATAAGTGCTTTTCTAAGTGAACGGTGATAGTGGGGAGGTCCTCTAGCAATTGCTTGTTTTGGTTTTCTTATTATTAGCATGTTAGTAAATTGTCTGAATAATAGAATCTCCACTGAAATTAATATCACTATTATGACTAAGAGATGTCAGGTGCCTGGAAATAAACTTATGAATAAATTCTCAATTATGTGAATGTAAAAATACTGACAAATGAGGTTTAATGTATATATAGAGGTAAAAGATACATTTAAAGGGAAAAAGTGTAGCACTGATGGCATCAAGGTATTGGTTATAACCTAGGAAAGCAACCTAGGAAAAATTGTAGTCTGCTCCTCAAGGCACCAACCCACTGGCCTACCATGTGAAGAAAACTGGAAGCAAATCAGACAACATCATCTTACAGTTGTCTAAGAGTTGGAATACTATACATTCCCCAGGTCACCACTCCTCAGGCAAAATAGAGCTGGAAGTGTCCCAGAGAACAATAAGTAAAATGATCAAGGGGTTTCTATATGAATATTGATTCAAGAAAATTAGGATGGTTTAGGCTAGAAACATGAAAGCAAAGAGGGAATATGATCAAAGCCTTAAAGTTGTCAAGTCTTACAGCTAGGTGGAACACAGCCTTGCTCATAAAATCACAGAATATAGAACTAGAAGCCCCTGGTGCTTGACATTCTGTATGTAATATAGCTTTTTAAACTATTGCTTTATAGATAAAGCAGTACAATTAGTGAGTACATTTTCTGTAATGGTGAGTTAGGTCTGAATGAATGAGTAGTTTTGGGGAGTATGATTATTGATGTTGGTAGAACCACAAAGCAAAAAATGTTTAATATTTCTAGCCTTTAAGAAATTAAATGTATTATTTTCCCCCAGTAAAACCATAATGTGTATTCATTATACAGTAGAACTTTAAAAATGTGGGTGAAAAATAAGTACCCATACTCTCACTGAGAAATACAAAGAAAATGTAACACTTTAATCTATTTCTTCCATGCATATTTTTGTGTATCATGTTCATACTTAAAGTATATTTTTATGGAATAGTATAAAAATAATTTCCTATGTTATTATCATACTTTTTAATATATTTTTGTGCTCATAATATTAATTGTATGGACATACTCTAACTCACATGATCAATCCTCTATTTCTATTTCTCAGCATGTGGGGGTCTTGTCAAATCAAGTTGAACTTTTCTAGTGATATTTAAACAGTGATGATTATTCAAAAATAATCCCTTAAAGGGATGAATAGGAGAGTGGAAAAGACATTAGGTTATTGCAAGGTGCCTTAAAAAATCTACATTATATCAGTTATTAACTAAATAAATAGCATATACCTAAGAGATTTGTGATATGACTTAATTTTATTCACATGCTATGGGATTAATAGAAACTCATTTTAAAGAAACATGGAATGCAGAGTAGCTTTTCTTTTGTGTCAAAAGTACAATCAATAACATGAGAGGAGTTCATAATACTTTTAATTAAAAGGAGATTTTCATGCTTTTAAAGATTAGGTAAAATTGCTCCTTAGTCTTCTTTTGGCGGTGAATACCAGAGCTAGTGATACTTCTATTGAAACTTTCATTGAAAGCTGTCAGTACGATCACTTCCATGTGGTTTAGGAGTTTCTTTTCTCTTAACATGCATTATTTGAAGAAGGTAAAAGTGGGAAAATTAAAAAAAAATTAACAATCCAACAAATGCTTTTCTTTGAAGAAGTATGAAGATGAATAACACACAGTACCTTTCCTCAGTATAATTAAAATAAATTAGGGAGTCAAAATATACAAAAAAGTAAGATTTTTATAATATAACAAAGTCAGAGAAGATGGAGAAACTAGAAAGCTTCATGGAAGAAGTAGGATTTCTGTTGCATGTTGAAGGATGAGTGCAATCCATGCAGGTAAATAGAAAGATTGTAAGTCTTCTATTGGGAGGGCAGGGTAACCAAACCCACAGTGTCAATAATGCTATGACATACTAGGAGTATTAAAAAGATTACTTTGGCTGGAGTGGGGAAATTCATTCTGGAAGATATTGAAAAATGGAGATGCAAGATGGATGAAAGATTTTTGACTTTATCCCCATGTATAATGGGGCTCCTTGATGAGATATTTAATAGTAAGCTGGCATAATAAATATGACATTTGTATGTCATATTAGACATACAAATAGACATAATAGATATCCATCTAATAATGATGTGTAATGGATTGGAATGAAGAGAGACTGAACACAATACTAGAAACGATACAGAGAGACGAGGAACTAGGGAGACAAGGCCATTACCCACGCAGATGAATGCAGTGTTACAGCTTGTATTTCCCCACACTAGGTCCACCCAGGAACCATTCTATTAGGGGCATTGTTTGCCTTATCTAACCTTTTTCAAACACCAGTAAAATCACTGGGAATTCTCACAGTATTGTAGTCTCAGAGTAGCCAAACTTCTTACGTGGTGTCTGCTTTTTCCCATGTGAGTTTTCCAGGGGAACCAGGCAGAATCTGCAATTTTCTTATGATGTAGCCTCAAAAGTCATGGAGCATCACTTGTGTCATATTCCTTTAGTCAAAAGTGAGTCACAGGGCTAGCCAAGATTTAAAGGGGGCTTCTACACCGGAGCATGGGCACTGAAATTCAGCCAGAGACTCATCACCAGTTCCTTGAATAGGGTCCGGTCCGTATCTCTTCCCTAGGCCTGATTCTGTACCAGTCAGTGATCAATAAGGGAAATGGAACCACGATGAGGGGTTATAGGACTAGGGGATTTATTATAGGGGATAGACATCATGTAGTTCTGGCAGCTGGTGAATAAATTTCTATGAGGCTGCCGCCTCTCTGGTAGTGGTCTGAAGTTGTGGTTAGCTGTTATAAAGAAAAGCTGGGCCCAAAGCAGAGGAGAATGGAAGGCTGGAGCAGGAGAGGATGGACATACCAGACCCATGAAGGCAAACTTCTGTCTCTCATTTCCTCCAGCCTCGACAGTGCAGGTCCTTCCTAGAAGTGCAGTGAGTCAGACGGAGAAGGAGAAGGAGAGGCAGTGGGAGGTGGGGGAGCTATGCGTCCTCGTTCTGCCCCTCCCCAGCAAGACGAGACAGCAGATTAGTGACGGTGTTCACAACCTCCAGGGCCGCCCGGTGCCCACTCGACCTTCAGAGCTTCACATCTGCAGCTTTACTTCAGCCCGTCAGATCTCACGCACAGTTCTCTTTTGGCCATGTCTACACCAGAAACACACAGTCAAGGGGTTCTGGGAAATGTAATTCTAACTCAGTTTTGTTGACATTAGTACAGACCTCCATAAAATTCTGTGCTGTGTGTGCTCCGTTGTGTCCAACTCTTTGAGACCCATGGACTGTAGCCCACCGGGCTCCTCTATCCATGGAATTCTCCAGGCAAGAATATGGAGTGGGTTGCCGTTTCCTTCTCCAGGGGATCTTCCCGACCCATGGATCAAACCCCAGTCCCCTGGTGTCTCCTGCACTGGCAGACAGATTCTTTACCACTAGCGCCACTTGGGAAGCCCCCCATAAAGTTCTTCCATCCTCCAATAATACAAAACACTTCCTATAGCCTGTGTGAATGTCTGCATTTCACTGCTGGCTTGGATTTTTGAGACATAAATGGATTTTGGCAAGAAAAAAAAAAAGCCTTCTGTGGAGATATTATTAATACACAGTTACCTGGGAGAGTCTCTTTATTATTTAGATATTTACTGATCTTTGATTATTTCTTTTTTTTTTCTTTTATAGCAACTGGTATGACACATTTCTGCATAGAGTGCCTCTTCAGGTAACTGATCTCTTTCTGCTTTTATGTAAGTTTAGATGAAAGATATTTTTAAAGAACATTGCCATGGTGAGAGCTATGCTGATTGTGTTTTGGCTTAGAATGTTTCCTCCCGGGGAATAAGAAAAGTGAATAGCAAAAATGAAATGTTAAAGTCATGTGGAGAATTGTAATGATGGTGACATTCTGAAATTCTAGGCATGATTCAATACTTTTTTAGTCTTTAAAACATTTCCAAACTTCTAATGTAAAAAATAATTAGAGAATATATGTCAAATGGATATATGTGACATTATATATGTGACATTACCACGGGTGAAAGTCATCCTTTCCAAAAGCAATTTAATCATCCTTCCTAAAGGCCATTAAAGTTATTTTCCTTTTGTGTGATTTTAAGAGTATTTGAACAATCCTTTATACATCAGATTCTTTTTTCTCCTGCCTGGAATCTCTAAAAGATTAAAACTTAGGAAGATTATTTTAATCAGCATATAGCCAATGCAGTGCATTTACTAAGCATCTTTGAACTGTGAATAAACCCGGTTCGAGAAGATCTTTATGGAGTTTGTGGGTAGGGAACACTGTTGGTTAAAGTTTGGCAACATTAATGTAGGGGAGGAAAGTGAGGTTCTTCAGTTAGTTATTTATTTCCTGTCCCTCCATCTTTGTATTTAATGATTTAATGAAAACTCAGTCCAAAATAGAAAAAAAAAATCCGTACTAATGTAAAATGTCTTTTGGCTTTTGATATGACATGTGGATAATTACTTAGAAATAGCAAAATAATTTTCAGCTCTTTGAGGTAGGCTTCTCCATAACCAAAACACCTAATTCTTTGCTTACTTGAGTAGATCCCTCCTTAACCAGAAAAGTTTCTGTCAGACTCAAAACCAAAATGGAAAGTATGAGAGGACGATCAAATATTCATTTCTATCTGGCAGACACTTAAAATTGACCCTCTTCTAGGCCTTAATCATTTTTTCCATTCCACATGTTAGTCTTTGGCATCTCAACTCTCTGCTATCTTAAAAGCAAGGCACATTCCTCCCTTTCCCAGAGTACTAGAATGCTTTGCTCCAGAAATAAAAAGCAAGTAAGTACTTTCAAAGGCTTAGATCCTCTTCCCTACACTTGTCAAAACCTTGAGCTGGGATGCCAGTTTGACTCCAGGCCACAAGAGAAGTTGGGCCAGGTACTGCCGCAGGAAGTAGGTTAGCATGCGTTGTCAGGAAGGGCGTGTGTGGCCTCATGCTGACACAGGTGGGCCCCAGATGGCCTCTTTCTTCATCACTGGAGCTACATCTTAACTCTTCGCATCCAATGTAAAGTCCACTTGGGGCCTTGGGCTTATTCTGCATGCCTGTGAAAATGTATTATTTATCTTGAAACTGTAGGTTCTTTTTAGGTTGCAAATTATTTTTGGCTACTGGTTGCAGACTTTCTTTTTTCAGTGTTGAACCTAATTTTTGCATCCAATTCTAAAATAATCAGATTATGGCTTTATAAAATGGGGATTCTTTTTGAAAAAGTGTAAGCTCAACATGGAAATGCCACTGGTTTTGCTCCTTATAGTCTAGTTTAACTCCAGAACTTAGTTGAAGTTCTGGAAGTTAAAATAGATATGAATTAGCAGCAGAACATGTGGCATCAGACTTCACTTTGATACTCACTGAATTAGTGAATAATAATGTTTAGAAGTTATTTGAGCAGCCTTGTTGATCATGAAGTATCTATTTGGGTGTTTCTCACAAGGAAAGTAGGAGTTGGAGTGATTCTAATCATCACAAAATAAATGAAGTTAGTGTTAGTGGCTCAGTCATGTCCAACTCTTTGCAACCCCATTGACTGTAGCCCACCAGATTCCTCTGTCCATGGGATTTTCCAGGCAAGAATACTGGAGTGGGTTGCCATTTCCTTCTCCAGGGGATCTTCCTGACACAGGGATCAAACCCAGGTCTCCCACATTACAGGCAGATTCTTTACCATCTGAGCTACCAGGGAAGCCCATCACAAAACAACTAGGGTGATATTTGTAAGAGAGTTTAAGATCCAATAGTATAAAATGATAATTGTGTATTAATCAGAGTATATCATCTCCAAAAAAGGGGCCATAATTTAGCAGAATGGATAGTAACCCAAGGAAGTCAGAGTGAAATAAACTTATCTTGATGGCTAAACTAAAGGTGAAGTTCACTAACCAACGGTGGAAACAGGATAGTTTCTGAGCTGCTGATCTTTTGTCCTTATTGGACCTCTGATGCCAGTACTGACTCACGTTTGTCTGTGTGTGTGTGTACATGTGCGTCTTTTGGGTAGTCCCAAGAAGAAAGCCAAAGCAAGGGTAGATTTGGCATTAGGTATATCAGTCCTGAATATTCATTGGAAGGACTGATGCTGAAGCTGAAACTCCAATACTTCGGCCACCAATGTGAAGAAAGAACAGACTTGTTTGAAAAGACCCTGATTCTGGGAAAGATTGAAGGTGGGAGGAGAAGGGGACAACAGAGGATGAGATGGTTGGATGGCATCACCAACTCAATGGACATGAGTTTGAGTGAATTCTGGGAGTTGCTGATGGACAGGGAGGCCTAGATGCTGCAGTCCATGGGGTCGCAAAGAATCGGACACAACTGAGTGACTGAACTGACCTGAGTGGCTTGGTGGTAAAGAATCTGGCAAAAACCACTACAATATTGTAAAGTAATTAGCCTCCAACTAATAAAAATAAATAAAAAAAAAAAGAAAGTTAACCATGAAAACAAACAAACAAACAAAAGACAAAAAAATCTGCATGCTAATGCAGGAGACGTGGGTTTGATTCCTGGGTCAGGAAGACCCCCCATTGGCTTTTTGTGTTGGTTTGCTGTGGACAGAGGAGCCTGGTGGGCCGCAGCCCACGGGGTTGCAAAGAGTGGGACATGGCTGAGAGACTAACACTCGCTTTTTGCTACGTGTATGTCAGTGAGGGAGTTGGTAACTGGAAATGGACATCCAAGTAGGGGAAGAAAGAAGTGGTCCATAAAGACTTACAGGAGGAAATGATTCTTGAGTTCAATCTTGAAATATTGTGAGGGTTAGATTTGGTCAATATGGGAAGGAAGAATATTTTAGGTTGAGGAAATGGTTTGTAAATGAGTAAACACATAAAATGTGTAGAAAGGTGAGTGAGAGTGACCATTTGGGCAACAGCAAATAGGTAGGGATAGGGTTTGAGGTAATGGGATATAAAGTAGATAGAAGTCAGATGATGAACACCCATGCGTGGTATGCTTCAGCAATTTGAATTTCATCCTGAAACAAATGGGGAACCATTTAAGCAGAAGTATATAGTCATACCTTGATGTCACTTTGGTAGTAGTGTGGAAGATTGATTAGAGAGTGTCAACTTGAAATTAGATAAGTCATAACAGTTTATGTAGGAAATTTATAGGGCAACAGTATTCTCCTAAACTGATGCAAAAAATTCTTATAAAAATTTCAGTAAATACTGGAATAGTTAATTTTTTGTGTTTTATATCAAAGCAATGTTTTGGTTTCCAATAATAGTAAATACTATCTGTATTCCTAATTCATTTTCATGTATGTTAGAATTGATTAGTAAATGTCCTAATAGTTATGAAATTAATATTTCTCTTCTAATAAAAAATGTGTTTGAAGCAATGTCTAAATGTAAATGTATTTCTAAATGCGATGGGGGCTTACACAAACATTTTGACAACCAGTAGAAAAAGAAAAGTGCAAAATCATGGAATGCCTGGATGGTACGTAACATTAGTCACTATCTGCTTGGCTCATGTATATGTTACTTCTCTTCTTGTGAAACCACCATTATGTAGAACACCAGCATATGTTTACCATATGCTTTTTTATTGTTGAGTTTGTTTCCTGAATAATACATATAGTCCTTAACACAGAATGTATTTAAAATATGGTAAATGGGTCATCACTGTAGCAATTACAAACAAATTCTGCTAAAGGACCACAAAATATAACGTTAAGAGATATAGAAGAAAGATTCTTTCACCAAATGAGAACCCCATTTCCCTTAAATTTTTCCTGTCTATTTTGTGATATTTTCTACTGTTCTTGAAGATGGAGATTTCAGCTTAGCATTTTCCTGAAGATTTGTAGGAGACTATAAAAGACTCCAAATAGAAAATGTTTGCTTTGCTACTTACTTTTTCTGATCTATTAAAAGCACACAGGCATACCAGGGAAAAGCGGGCCTCTGTGGATCTTTTTCTTTTTTTTCATGAAATCAGTCTATAAGTGGGGCTGTATCAAAATCACATGGTTCCAGTCATCATGGAAATATTTTTGTAATTGCTTCCTGGAGGAGCTGTAGAGACACTGGTAGTCATACACACACACACACACACACACACACACACGTCAAGGTTTTCCAAATTTGGCCTCTTTTGGAACACCAAAGGCCAAATCCATTAACCATGGATAAAACAGAAATCTCTAAGCAGTAAAAAAGAGCTCTGAAACTTAGCTAGTGGCTTCCTAATTTTAAACTATAGCAAAGTTCAAACTTGTCTAAAATTTAACTCATTTTTAGGTAAAGAATTTTTAGAAAAATCTTATAAAAAGACTATCTTTGTGGAAGAAAGGAATGAAATAACAGAAGAGAAAGGGGGCAAAAATAGGAGGGGCTGGAGAAAAAGTAAAGAGAGGAGGTGAGGCTTCTCTCCAGCAAAGGTCTTATGTTTCAAACTAGAGTTGAACCTACTCTGGTTGAAGGATCCAGCAAAGGGCGATTTCAAACCAGAGGTAACTTGTTGGTAGAAGGAAGCCATGAAAATGTTCTATCTGGCAGAATTTGATATTCTCAATGAAAGAATTGCCCTTTAAACTCTTTCTTAGTTTCCTTTGTCATTTGGTAAACCTTTCTCCATCTGTGTCTATACACTAAAACATGAATAGCTGAGCCACACGATGGCATCTTGCCAATATATTTTATGAATTTCTTTGCACTTATTTTGATTTGTTTTGCACTATTTTATGTTTTAAGGTTTTAAAAATGTTAATATGTTTCAGGTTCCCAATCTGTTTTAAAACTGAGTTTTGTGTCATAATGTCACCAGTGCTTCCTTGTATGTGAATTTAAAATCTTATCAATGGCATATCCTTAACTTAGTATGTGATATAGGTTTTGGGGAATTATGGATTAGTCTCCTCAAGGCAGGTACTTTCCTTTATAGTTTTTCCTCCAGGTATTTTTCTTTATTTGGAAACTTTATTATACTTAAATATCCAGAGGAAACTATGTCCTAGTAGATGCCTCTATACTCTGCAAAGCTGCATTAAATTGTTTTGTAGTTATAGGAATACTTTTACTAACTTACAGAAGTGAGGTAACTATGATGGTTTCTTCCTTCTGCACATCACTAATCTGATGGCACTTATTATTCTAATACATTTTACCATGCTTCAGAGACTTATCTCATTAGTTTTACTGCGGCAAAGAAATCAGTGTCTCCTGCATTGCAGGCAGATTCTTTACCATCTGAGCCAGAAGGGAAGCCCCTAGTACTTAAGCAATTGCTTTGTTAATACAGACCCAAAGATCCTCTCAGAGAGAGAACCCACCCAGGCCATCTGGAGCCCATGGGAGTTTCCTCCCCACTCTGGGGGATTTTCCTATGCAGTAAATTAGATTTGAGATGAGTACATCTCTTTCCTTCAGTTCTCTATTTGGCCTTTCCTCACTCTTGCAAATAAATTCTTTGAGATACATGTGAAGACCTTCACAGTACTTTGGCAGCTGAGACAACTCAGCTCAGTCGTGTCCAACTCTTTGTGACCCCATGGACTATACAGTCTGTGGAATTCTCCAGGCCAAAATACTGGAGTGGGTAGCCTTTCCCTTCTCCAGGAGATCTTCCCAACCCAGGGATCAAACCCAGGTCTCCTGCATTGCAGGCAGATTCTTTACCAGCTGAGCCACAAAGGGAGCCCAAGACTAATGTAAATTCAGTGATTTCCTAGGTTTTATAGCTAGTAAGGGGCACGCTTGGGTTTAGACCTATGGTCAAAGAAAATTCTTTCTTGTTGAAATTGCTAGAAGACCATTTACCTTTCCTTTAGCCTTGAATGTCCATTTTGGTGACCACCAACATTCAAATCTGCAAGACTAATAAAAAGTTATTCTTTCTTTCTTCTCTGTCCATATTATTTTACATAATGTGACTCAAATATTTCTTTACAGGCTTCCCACTTCTTTTTGCAGCCTATTCATAAAAATGAGTATGTAGGAAAATGATAAGACTTTGGGCAGAATTGTGTCTATTTATAGTGTATCTATTGTGTGATAACTGAATTGCTTGTTTAAAATATGGTGCTTATAGGGACCCCTCCTTGGTGCCCCTTCCTCTAAGAGAAATATTCTTCTGATTTACATATCAGTGATGGCCATGTGACTAGTTTTAAAAAATGAAATCTGAGCAGAATGGACACAGCCCGTATCTGAGCAGAGGTTTCAGAGCCACTGCATGTTCTTTTCCCAAGAACAATATTTGGGAAGTATATTTCCCAAATCAGAGCCACTCTTTCTGCCTGGATATGGGAGTAAATACTTGGGGCCACAGATCCCTCATGGCCAACATGCTGCACGTGTGAGAAACCTCTGCTATAAGTCACTGAGGTTTGGAGGTCGGTAATCAGAACATAATGTAGCAAATTCTGACT
Source organism: Cervus canadensis (assembly GCF_019320065.1). NCBI lineage: Eukaryota > Metazoa > Chordata > Mammalia > Artiodactyla > Cervidae > Cervus > Cervus canadensis. Next base: position 45,424,843 of record NC_057404.1, on the reverse strand, counting down.
AACAACATGGCATGTCAGTAGGACTGTTGGTTGCACACACAATGGATGTGACATATTTCCTGTGGGTAATTTTGATACACATACATTTCTAAATTAATTGGAATTTGTTAGACCAGATATTGTACCAACAGCTAACGCTGTTCTTTTAATTGCTATTTGCTAACTTGAACAAATAAAGGACCATGAGCTGCTATTTTAAAATACAATGTTATATGTTGACTATCATTCAAGTTGATAAAGCACTTTCATATATAGTGCTATCTCATATTCACAACTGTTCTGTGTAATTGGTATCTTCATTTTATAGAGGGATCATTGCTCAGATTTAGAGAGATGTAGCATATATTCTCAAAATCCTGCATTAGTAAATGTGGAAAAGGAATTTAAAAAATTTCTCCAATTCAATGCTTCCCCCTTGCTCACTGTTTCACAGTTATCATCGTGTGTGACTTTCTTGTACAATTCATTTTCTCTGTGATATTTTCTACAATTATTTAAGTGTGCAGGTAGAATTTTATAAACTCTATAGCTAAAACCACTTTATATTGACATAAATGGGAAATTTCTGAGATTAAATTCTTTTTTTTCCTGCATGAAAACAGACTGTAATGGGGTCATAGAACAGGGGTGAATTATATTCCTTAGAAGTTGCCTATAATACAATTATTACACTACCCTGGACACTTATAAATTGGAAATATTGATATTTTGTCTTAGTTATGGTGACCAAAGTCACAATAGTGAAATTGAGCAGGACTGAAACATGTATCCTATCTGATTCACTAAAGTTGATGTGTGTTGCTTGATAGGACATGGCAGTGCTGGTCATAAATCATGATATTAAGATTGTTGATGGTCAATCAGAATGAATGCTACTCTGCATTTCTATAGCCAGTTTATTTTTGCTGTATGCTGCTGCTGCTAAGTTGCTTCAGTCATGTCGACTCTGTGCGACCCAAGAGATGGCAGCCCACCCAGCTCCTCCATCCCTGGACTCTCCAGGCAAGAACACTGGAGTGGGTTGCCAATACCTTCTCCAATGCGTGCATGCATGCCAAGTCGCTTTAGTCGTGTCCGACTCTGTGTGACCCCATGGACAGTAGCCCATCAGGCTTCTCTGTCCCCAGGATTCTCCAGGCTGTATAGGCTCTGGTATAACACACTTGAGTGCAAATTTCAATTCTTTCTTTATTTCACTCTTTCTCTCTGTGTGCATGATTGTTGATGGGTGGAGATGGTTTAGGTGTTAACTCAGCCATAGAGTTGACATAATCTTTACAATCTTTCTTTTCTAAAAATAAGTTGTGTGACCTACAACTAGACATGCATAATAAATGTTCATGCTCTTTGAAAAATGCATCTTTCTCCCTCCTACATAAAGATCTCTGTATGCGTGCATGTTATGTTTCTAAAATTGGCCTTATATTACTTTAAATTTGTCTTTGCTGTGTTGTTGCTATATGTAGATTTTATATACAAATATTGTATGTAAGACATAAAAATTTGATGATCTCGAGGAAACATGATATTAGTAAAACTGTTCTAAATGTGGTAAAAAGATTTCTTAACCATGTTAAAAAATAACTGAAGGTATTTCTCCCATTTATTTGTTATCATAGAACTTTCTCAGACTCAATATTCATAACAGGACAGAACAATCACAATGGCAACATGAGGTACATAATGGAAAACTTTATTTGTTAAACCATTCAAACCTGTATTTGATTGTATGCTCAGTGGACAAAAATTTATTTGTTGGAAAATGAGAGGCTGCATAATGTTAGCATATATTAATTGTGTTATATCCAACCATCCTGTTATTAAGCATTTCTTTTGAGTGAGTAAATGCTTGCTCTAATAAATACTCAGAGTATAAAACTAACAGTTTATAAGGAAGGCACAAAATAAGAGTTTAGATATGTTGCCCCTGAGGGAATGGGAAATCAGTTGTTTAGGTAAACTCCACTGTATTTTATGCTGAGATAGCAAAAACCCATCAGCTATGAATCTTCTGAATGATTGCTTCCTTTGTGAATGAAAGCATCAGCGCACTGCAGCTTTTGGCTTTGGAGCCATTCATTTCAGTTCTAGGAACGTGTTTCATCTACCAGGAAGTGCTTTTATCTTCCACTAAAGGAAAACACTACATGAACAGTGATGGCACGGCGTGGGCAGTAGGGGGGACACATGACAGGCAGATGCTTGAGGCTTGTGCAGGGCAGGGGTGGGGGATCTACACGGACCTGGGAGGGTGGATACAAACACAATCAAACTTGAAAATTCGTTTTCCTTTTGTTCATTCTAAGATTTTGGTCTTGCAGAAATTAAGAAATCCAAATCACACCTTTCTTAGTTGTGCTTTCAGATTCCTCATAACAAATATTTGTGTTATTGTGTGAAACATTGTCTCTTTCAACTTCAAATCATATATGTAGATGTCCCTTGTTCACAGTGTTACAGAGTACAATCTCAAGTCAATTTGATTTATTTTGCTGCCTGATTGATTTTAAATATGCAGTTGATATGTCTGAATGTTTAGAGATTTTTATTAAGGCCTCATGATTGTTATTGTACATTAATGTATATTCATGCAGTTAGACAACAATAAAAATTTTTGGTCTACCTTCTATTTCATGTACCAGGCTATAAGAAGTATAGAGATATTGATCTATCTGTAGTGATATTGACAGTAGAAAAATAAGAGGGAGTAAGCATGAAAATCTTGGTGTTCCAACTGTGAGACTAGTATGGTACTCTTTCTGACATTGTCTTTCCCATGCTGATTCAGCAAGAGAGGAAAGAGTAACAGCAAACTTCACTTACCTGGCCTCTATAAACATGTATCATGGGAAACTGAAAGAAATCGATGAGCAAGGCTGTTCATTTTTTCCTGATAAATAATATTATAATTCTGAAATGTAAGAAAGATATTTTACAAGGAAAGAGATTCCTTATTTTCTGAGACCCTCTTCTTTCACTGTCGAAAAAATAAAAATAATAACACATTGAAGTTTGGTGACATCATCCACAATTTGTAGTAGAACTAGGGGGAGGTGGAGTTGTGTAATTGTCCTTAAACCTATGAGAGAGGATGGTCCAATAAAGTCTTGTCCTTTTCTCATTTTATTGATTTGAGCCCTTTCACTCTTTTTCTTGATGAGTCTGGCTGAAAGTTTATCCATTTTGTTTATCTTTCAGAAGAGCCAGCTTTTAGTTTCATTGATCCTTTTTTCTAATTTAATATAATTTTATTTTTTTCATTTATTTTTATTAGTTGGAGGCTAATTACTTCACAACATTGCAGTGGGTTTTGTCATACATTGACATGAATCAGCCATGGAGTTACATGTATTCCCCATCCCGATCCCCCCTCCCACCTCCCTCTCCACCAGATTTCCTCTGGGTCTTCCCAGTGCACCAGGCCCGAGCACTTGTCTCATGCATCCCACCTGGGCTGGTGTCATTGATCTTTTCTATTGTTTTCTTTGTTTCCATTTATCTCTGCTCTGCATGATTTCTTTTCTTCTACTAATTTTGGGGTTTGTTTGTTCTTCTTTCTTTAGATGCTTACTTATTAGGTTAGATTGTTTATTGGAGACTTTTCTTGCTTCCTTGTAATTGCTATAAGCTTCCCTTTTAGGACTACTTTTGCTGTATCATGCTTTCATTTTATTTGTCTCTAGGGATTTTTTTATTTCCTCTTTGATTTCTTCAGTGAGCCATTGGTTGTTTAGTAGCATATTGTTTAATCTCCATGTGTTTGTGATCTTTACAGTTTTTTTCTTGTTGTTGATTTCTAATCTCATAGTGTTGTGGTTAGAAAAGGTGCTTGATATGGTTTAGATTTTCTTAAATTTGCCAAGGCTTGCTCTGTGGCACAGCATGTGATCAGTTCTGGAAAATGTTCCATGTGCACTTCAGAAGATTGTGTATTCTGCTGCTTTTGGATGAAATGCTCTATAAATATCAATTAAAACCATCTGGTTTAATGTATCATTTAAGGGTTGTATTTCCTTATTGATTTTCTGTCTGTATGATCTCTGCATTGATGCATGTGGGGTGTTAAAGCCGCCGACTGTTTTTGTGTTACTGTCAATTTATCCCTTAAGGCTATTAGTATTTGCTTATATATTGAGGTGCTTATCTATTGGGTGCATATATGTTTATAAGTGTTATATTTTCTTCTTGGATTGATCCCTTGAACGTTACAGAGTGTCCTTCTTAGTCTCTTATAACTGCTTAAAATCTGTTTTATGTGATATGATTATTGCTATTCAAGTTTTCTTTTTGCATGATTATTGCTATTCAGATTTCTATTTGCATGGAATACAATTGCATGGAAAATACATTTTTCCATCTTATTTTCAGTCTGTGTGTGTCCCTAGATCTGAGGTGGGTCTCTTGTAGACAGCACATATAGGGGTTTGTTTTTGTATCCATTCAGCCAGTCTGTGTCTTTTGGTTGGAGCATCTAATCTATTTTTTGTTTTTTTGTTGCTAAGTCATGTCTAACTCTTTGTGACCCAATGGACTGTAGCCCACCAGCCTCCTCTGTCCATGGGATTTCCCAGGCAAGAAGGGAATCTTCCTGACCTGGGGATCAAACTCCCGTCTCCTGCATTGGCAGGTGGTACCCTTAATCACCAGGGGTGATCACCAGGGGTGCCCTTAATCTACTTACATTCAAGTGATTATGATATTTACATTCCTTTTGGGCTTCCCATGTGGCTCAGCAGTTAAAGAATCCTCCTGTAGTACAGGAGATGTGGGTTTGATCCCTGGGTTAGAAAGATCACCTTGAGGAGGAAATGGCTACCCACTCCAGTATCCTTGCCTGGAAAATCCCATGAAGAGAAGAGGCTGATGGGCTATAGTCCATGGGGTGGCAAAGAGTAAGACTTTTTGTGACTGAGCAACTGAGCAACGCATGCACGTGTTCCTGTTACAGTTTTCCTAATTGTTTTGGGTTTCTTTATCATGGGTCTTTTTCTTCTCTTGTGTTTCCCACCTAGAGAAGTTCCTTGAGCATTTGTGGTAAAGCTGGTTTGGTGATACTGAACGGAGCTTTTGCTCTCATCTGTAAAGCTTTTGATCTGTTTGTTGAACCTGAATGAGAACCTTGGTGGGTAGAGTATTTTTGTGACACTCCCTTCTGGCCTACAGTTTTCAGCTGTGAAATCAGGTGTTAAACTTATGGGAATTCCCTTGTATCTCACTTTTCCTTTGTTGCTTTTAGTGTTTTTTTTCCCTTCATTTTTTTGTCTTTTATTATTTTTTTCAATTTGATTACTGTGTGTCTCCGTGTTTTCCTCCTTGGGTTCATCCTGTCTGAAATTCTCTTCACTTCCTGGACTTGGGTGACTATTTCCCTTCCCATGTTAAGGAAGTTTTAAGTTATTATCTCTGCAAATATTTTCTTAGGCTCTTTCTTTCTCTCTTCTTCTGCGACTGCTATAAAGTAAATGTTGGCATGTTTAATGTTGTCCAAGAGGTGTCTTACGGTGTTTTCATTTCTTTTCATTCTTTCTTCTGTTTTCGGGCAGTGATTTCCACCATTCTGTCTTCCAGGACATTTACCTATTCTTCTGCTTCAGTCTTTCTGTTATTGATTTCTTCTAACTTATTTTTCATGTCAGTATTGTTCATCTCTGTTCTTAAGTTCTTCTAAAATGACAAATCATGATTTGTCTTAAAAAATTTGTGAAGTCATTAGCCTCCAATTAAAATAAATAAATTAATTTTAAAAATAATTAAAATTAAAAAAAGAAAAAAATAGATGAACTATCTTCAAGAGAGATAAAATGAGAAGCTCTACTATGTGTCTAAAGGCAGTCCCAGAAAGAGAGAATGGAACAAATAGAAGAGACAAAAAAGTTCTGATGTGATGGTTCCAAGTTTTTAAGAATTCCAAAAATATTATGAGTTCTTTGATTGTAAAAGCAGCCCTCGTGCACCGTTGGTGGGAATGTAAACTGGTGCAGCCACTATGGAAAACAGTATGGAATTTCCTCAAAAAAATAAAAATAACACTACCATGTGACCCAGCAGTTCCATTTCTGGCTATTTTTCCAAAGGAAGCTCTTTGCAGCATATTTACAATAGCCAGTGCATGGAAACAGACTAAGTGTTCACCAGTGAATGTATGTGGGTGTGTGTGTGTGTGTGTGTGTGTGTGTGCATGCGCACACTTAGTTTCTCAGTTGTGTCCAACTCTTTTCGACCCCATGGACTGTAGCCCGCCAGGCTCCTCCATCCATGGGAATTCTTCAGGCAAGAATACTGGAGTGGCTTGCCATGCACTCCTTCAGGGGATCTTCCAACCCAGGGACTGAACCCAGGTCTCCCGCCTTGCAGGCGGATTCTTTATCATCTAAGCCACCAGGGAAGTGGATAAAAAAAAGTGTGTATATTTGCAGGAGACATAAGACCTGCAGGTTCCTTACTGGGTTGGGAAGATTCCCTGGAGGAGGGCAGGACAACCCACTCCAGTATTCTTGCCTGGAGAATTCCTAGGATGAGGAGCCTGGCAGGCATAGTCCACGGGGTCGCAAAGAGTCAGACACGGCTGAAGTGACTTAGCACAGCACAGTACACACACAAGAATATTGTTCAGCCATATAACAGAAAATAATCCTGTAATTCCTGACATCAGGGAGGGGCCTTAAGAGCATTATGATAAGTGACCAAAGTGAGACAAATACTGTATATGATCTCATATGTGAAATCTAAAATTTTCAAACTCATAGATACCGAGAACAAATTGGTGATTGCCAGAGGTAGGAGACAAGAGATTGGCAAAATAAGTGAAAGTGGTCAAAAGGTACAAACTTCCAGTTATAAATAATTTCTGGGGATGTAATTTACAGCATGGTGACTAGTTAACAGTACTGTATAATTTATTTGAAAGTTGCTAAGAGAGTAAATCGTAAAAGTTTTCATCACAATAAAAAAATAAATTGTAACTGTGTGTCTGATACTTGTTAACTAAACTTATTTTGGCACTAATTTTGCAATATATGTATATATCAAATCAGTATGTTGTATATCTAAAACTAATACAAAATATATGTAAATATAAAAAGATTTAAATCAGTTTAAAAAGATTGCATATGTAGAAAAATCACAGACACAAAAAGAAAAACTTCATGTCTTTCACTATTTTTTTCCTTTCACTATTTTTTTTACCCTTTTAACATCTAATGGTTAGGAAGATGTGTGATAATTTAAAAGTGACTATACATACAGTAACATGACTGAATTTGTATCATATTAAACACAACTGTACCTACATACATTTGAAAGGTGATGAGGTATAATAATATGATCTATTTCCACTGCAACCATGAAATTAAAAGACGCTTACTCCTTGGAAGGAAAGTTATGACCAATCTGCTACTGCTAAGTCACTTCAGTTGTGTCCGACTCTGTGTGATCCCATAGCTATGACCAAACTAGATAGCATATTAAAAAGCAGAGACATTACTTTGCCAATAAAGGTCCGTCTGGTCAAGGCTGTGGTTTTTCCAGTGGTCATGTATGGATGTGAGAGTTGGACTGTGAAGAAAGCTGAGCACCGAAAACTTGATGCCTTTGAACTGTGGTGTTGGAGAAGACTCTTGAGCGTCCCTTGGACTGCAAGGAGATCCAACCAGTCCATCCTAAAGATCATCAGTCCTGGGTGTTCATTGGAAGGACTGATAGTGAAGCTGAAACTCCAGTACTTTGGCCACCTCATGCGAAGAGTTGACTCATTGGAAAAGACCCTGATGCTGGGAGGGATTGGGGGCAGGAGGAGAAGGGGACGATAGAAGATGAGATGGCAGGATGGCATCACTGACTCGATGGGCATGAGTTTGAGTAAACTCCAGGAGTCGGTGATAGACAGGGAGGCCTGGCGTGCTGCGATTCGTGGGGTCACAAAGAGTCGGACACGACTGAGTGACTGAACTGAACTGAATGAATGTGTAACATGTAATATGTTAAACATACTAAAATACATTTCATAGTCTGTTCGTGGCCAAAGTTTAGTGCTTGAACATAATCATGGACAATTTGCCACAATTATTCATTCACCCACAATATTTTTAAAAACTGTAACTTGATAGCCTCTCATGGCTCTATTTTGAAGGTTGTTTTTTTACAGTCCTAGAACTGTACTATTTTATACTGAGTTTCAGCCATATTGGTCAACATAACTGCAAATTATATTATTTTCCAGCCTTTGCACATTCTAACAGATATATCTGGTCCCCAGTTGCTGCGATTTGCTCTGATGGAGATTCGGGCTGTTTTAAGACCCGGTGCAGCTCTGGAATGTAGGACTGACTTTGGATCTCAGGGCAGCCTACAAGCAATTGGCTAAGGATCAGAGTTTTGGCTGCATGGATAGATCTGTGTCCCCTGAGAGCAATTCTAAGTTCAGGTATCTTAGATGTTGGAGGATATTGCCAAAATAGTTTTTATTCCTTAAAAACATTCAGACCCCCCCCCGCCACAACCACTTTTTCAATCTAATAAATCCCAAAGGAACCTTAAAAATAAAATATATTTTCAAAACAAAATGTTTGCTCTCAATCATAGGAGAAACAGCAGTTTATCACTGGGTCATTCAGTTAGGATATATCCATGAAATATGCATATGTTTCATGTTTTGAGAGGGTACAGGTAATGGATGTGTTATACTTTTAACCACACCTTTGTTTGCTCTGGGATTAAAAAAAATAGTGTGATTTCCTTAGTCATCTACAAGCTCAGAAAAAAACCCGTGTGATTACAAATCATTGCCCAACCATCAGCTTTTTCTCATCTGTTGGGAATGCAGTTTTCTGAGGAGCAAGTTTCAGAAAAAAACATGCTATATTTTTATGTCTTGGTTTCTTATCTTTGAATCTCCATGTAGTTTTTAGAAATAGTTCTTAGAAGTCCAAGGTATGTTGGCTCTTTTCAGCTCATTAATTCAACAAGTTCATTTGATCTCTCTATCTGGCACTGTGATGGTTGGTGGGGATTCCCTGATGACCATGAAAGAAAAGCATTAAGTCTTCAGTGCCCTTGATACCAGATTCTTGGCTTCAATGGGAAAATTTACTTCTTTGTAAAAAATATCGGAGGTCTCTCCTCTTTTATTTTTTGAGCCAGAACAGTAGTCACCCCCAGCTCCCATCCTAGCTCTGCCTGATCTTTCTGAAGGACTTTCTGTTGCTGTACTGTATATATGCAGCTGGTGGCAGAATAGTTCCCACTATCTGCAGCGGCTCAGCGGTAAAGAATTCACCTGCGATGCCAGAGCCGCAGGTTCGATCTGTGGGTCTGGAAGATCCCCTGGAGAAGGAAATGGCAACCCACTGAAGTATTCTTGCCTGGAGAATCCCATGGACAGAAGAACCTGGGGGGCTACAGTACATAGGACTGCAAAGAGTCAGACACAACTGAAGCAATTTAGCACACATGCGTAAAACTTCTAAAACATGAATCCTGGAGCACCATTTTTCTACAGACGAGTCAATGATTGCTCTTAGCACACACAGCATTATGTACACACTGAAGTATCAGTTGCTTTGTTTTGGTTAAAGTGGTAGATAGGCACTTTTCAGTACCATTTAGTGGCAAGAACTTGGACACTAGACTGTTTTCTAGATCTTTCCTAGAGCTATGTAAACTTGGACAGGGTCCTCTTTTGTTTTTTGTTTCTTCATTTGTCAAATGAGAATAATATTACCTGACTTATATTGTTGAGTTCAGAAATGACACAGTGCAGCAATAGTGGATGGTAACTCATATATAAATATGTACATTTTATCTTACAAGATGACCTGTGGAGTCAATACTGATTAACACAGTATTAGGGCACAACTCTGTTTGCCATTGGCCTTCCCACGTGGCCCTAGTGCTAAAGAACCTGCCTGCCAGTGCAGAAGGAGAAGAGATGTGGGTTCGATCCCTGGGTCGGGAAGATCCCTTGAAGGAGGGCACGGCAACCTATTCCAGTATTCTTGCCTGAAGAATCCCATAGACAGAGAAGCCTGGCAGGGTACAGTCCATGGAGTCGCAGAGAGTCAGACACGACTGAAGTGACTTACTTGCCATGGATCTGCTCTTGTTTCTCTACCAAACAACAACTTGTCCAGCAATCTTTCTAAACCATGGTGTGTTTGTGTGTGTGTAAAATACATTTGTATATAGCTTTTTAAACAAAAACTGGTAGGAAAAATAAAGTAACCCAGGGTGTTCAGAAGCACAACTTCAGAAGACAGCACTTCAGAGGCTTAAAGGAACTTCCCTGAATATGTAATTTACTACCTGAAAGTGAAAAGGGGGTGGTAATTTAACAAAAGAGGGAGCTTTATCATTATGCCTGACTTTCATTCAGCCTTTTTTCCTTTTACATGAGGTTGGGATTATTTTACTCCTGTTAGTCTCTGATCTGCTCCACTAACAAAATATGGTGCTAGTCCCATGCTCTGCCATGCAAATAAATACAGAATACCCACAGTATTTAGCATAAGCTGTTCTCCTAGTACTTGATATGCAGATCATTATACTTACAGCTACCAAGTTTTAGCTTTCCTTTTTCTTAAACATGGAGAATTTATAAAAACCCATTTCAGACCTGAAAGACACCTCAGTTTTTGTATCTCTTACTGGCTTTTGTCCAAATGTCATGTTAAGGAATTTATTAATATTACTGTAATACTTCAGAGGACTGTGGAATGTACATTCTAGGCAAATTTTTTTAGGCTCTGTAGGGGGGAAGGGAAAGAGCAGAGATGATGGTGGGATAGAATTCTCTCCTCTGCAGGAGGGAGGAAGAGAACTTTCTTTGTGCCACTCTTTCACGCTGAGTCTCCAGCACTGTGCCCACGGCATCCTAAAATAATATTAGATCATTGGTTCCTACATGGGCTACTCATATCTTTCCGGTGACTCAGACGGAATTTAATAAGAATTCTAAAAATGTATCAGTGACAGTGAAACAAGTAGAGACTAGTATATTTTATATTTCTTAGACAAGCCAGTACTATTTTGGTAAAATAAAAATGTTTCACAGTTCATTGTTAATACTTTCGCTTAAAATATACCATCATTTTTGTTCTTGTTGCAGATATTTTGGAATATTATTTATCATGCACTACAGATATAATAAAAGTTTTACTTAATATTTTTAAAGTTCTTAAAGTAATGGAAAAACTGACAGGTTAATCAAAAACACTGGTCACTGTTTTTTATGAGAATTTTCTCCAACACTAAGCTCTTTAAAAACACTTCATTTAGCTTAATCACTACATGCAAAGTTCTTTGCCTAGTCCATTTTCTTTGACATATTTTCAACTTTCGTTAGAATTTTCCTCCTCTTTCTTATTAAACCCTCATCATTCCTTAGGCATCTGTAACATGTTCCTCTCTAGATGTGTTGATTATCTATAGTCTTTCAATTCAAGACACCCTTTTCTACTCTGTTCTGTAGACCTATGAGATGGTTGGATGGCATCACCAACTCAATGGACATGAGTTTGAGTAAACTCTGGGAGTTGGTGATGGACATGGAGGCCTGGCGTGCTGCAGTCCATGGGGTCGCAAAGAGTCAGACACGACTGAGCGGCTGAACTGAACTGCTAGGGCTGGGTGTGGAACTCTATGAATACCTTTTCCCAGTTTGCCTTATCAGCTGGCTTCTGTTAGGCCCTGCCAGTAGGGGGCCCTAGAGAGGCGGAAGGGAGAGGGAGGGCTTCCTTTCTGGTTCTCCAGTGAGTAGCAGCCTTGTCCCCGTAACAGTAGACAGCTGGCTGCAGCCTCCGGTTTCTTGCATCACTACCAGTACTTGTTGGCACCAAGGACATGTCTCCTGTAAAGACTGGAGTGTGAGCTGCTCCTGTGTTCCCTCACACACTGGGGCACACTCTTCTGGGTGCCTGCTGAACTGTGTCCGCTATGCAGAGTTCTTGGCACCTGCCAGGCCGGATGTCTGAGAACCAGCTTCCAGGAGCTTTCTCCAAAGGACCAAACACCAGCTTTACTGAGTCCCTCATCCAAAGTCAAGGTTCTGAAATTACCATCTCTTCTCCTCTGTTTTCCAGTCTGAGGGACAGTAGCTGCTTCCTACAGTTATTAATCTCTGTGCAAACTCAGCAGTCCCTTTTCTGTTCTTCCAACCAGCTAATATCTATTAACTGATTTACTATATTAACTTCCATTTTAGAAAAACCTAGTGTGCTTCCTATTTTCCTGACAGGATTCACACACAAAACAATTGGCCGCTCAGTCATGTCCGACTCTTTGCGACCCCATGGATTGTAGCCTGCTAGGCACCTCTATCCATGGGATTCCAGGCAAGAATACTGGAATGGACCCATTCCCTTCTTCAGGGGATCCTCCTGACCCAGGGATCAAACCTGGGTCTTCTGCCTTGTAGGCAGTTTCTTTACCGTCTGAGCCACCGGGAAGCCCACAGGATTCACAGTTCTCTCTTTTTACTCGGCTTCCTTTACTAGATCCTTTTTGCCTAGGCCCACTTAGGCCTTCATAAACACTCTCCATATAAAAATCTGTGTATCAAAGAGTTGATCCCTTTCCTTAGCTTCAAACATCACATCTCTACCAGGTCACATCATCAACTGTTCACACTTCACTTAGTACTTCTATTGGAATTTCCTGTTATCACAGTTTGCTGTGACTCAGATCAAACTCTTCTTTTACATACCATTTCCATATTTCACTGTGTGCTTCCTCTTCAAACTTGCTTGTTTCAAAAAAAGGGTACTTCAACCTCTCAGTCAGGAAGACTCATACTTTAAAATTTAAAAATTCTTTCCTCTTGTTAGACTTTCATGTTGTCACTAACAGTACCACCTGGATTATTCTGTTACACTATGTTTTGCATTTATCCTTTTCTTACCCACTACCCTCATCAATATCCTAATTTAGATCCTCGTTAGCCTCATTCCCTGATGACCAGTAAAATCCATACTGGCCTATCTGTTTCCAAAGTTATTCTCTTTTGTACACTGTTACCAGTCCAATTCTCATAGGCCCTGACTTAAATCCCCCTTCCACAAACCTTCAGTGTTTCCTTCAGCCTGGAAGATAAAATGCAAAGGGCTCAAGGGAAAATCTCACCTCAATATGTTTGGCCTTGTCTCTTACTATTCAGGTCAGTTCAGTTCAGTTGCTCAGTCGTGTCCGACTCTTTGCTCTTACCATTACCCCCAGTTAAATCTCTTCTATAGGAACATTGATGTTCTCAATGACTTCCCACTTTAACCTTATCACTCTGTAGAATGTACCCTGTTCAGCAAAGCTCTTCTTTGAATCTCCTTTCAAGAACATCTCAGACAGAACTAACCTCTCCCTGTGAGGGACTTTGCCTGGAAACCACTTCTATGTATTAACTATCAGGCACTAGTCATGAGTTGCATGCAATGTTATAACAAGAGATGAAGGAAATGTGTATTTAACAGATAACAAGAATAGTGCATGGTTGGTCGTGTGTAAGAAAACTCAGGATATTTCTATCCAGAGTTTTTATCCAATAATTTTTAAATGTCTTAATTTTTTTTAATTAGAAGTCACTAAATTAATCAGCTGTATTGTTTTAATTTTTTGTAGAGGTAGAATTTATTAATAAGTCTTGATATTTCTCACTTTGTGAGAGTAGGTGCTTTGTCATTCACAGTTCTGAAATTTTTGTCTTGTATCAAGAGATCCGGAAGAAATAAGAAAATGTAACATATGTTAATATATATATATATATATATATATAATACAGTATATTATTAGGTTTCAGTACTTCTTAAAGACACAAAATATCTTGGGGATGTTTTGAGAAAAAATTTCCTGCCATATTTCCTTCCTTCCTACATTCTTTCCTCCCTCCTTCCCTTCCTTCCTTCCTTTCATCCCCCGAAATATGTTGTAGTAACTCTTACTCCTGAAAGCCAGGATTCTAACAGTGTCAGATTTCATGATTAAATCTGATATTGTCAAATCTCATTATTAAATTTGACCCCTCAGATAAATGCCAACTTTTGCAATGTATAGAGATTCTGAGTGCTTCAAAGGAAAAATACCTACAGAGGACAAAATATTTATACAAAGGATACTAACAAAACAATGTGAAACTGCTTTGTCTATACTTTCTTAAATGGCTTTCTATATAGTCCAACCCTTGGCAGTGTGCTGACAAATTGAGAGAGTAGTTATATATGGAAGACCTCCAAATAACTAAAAAGAATATCTTGAACTATATATATGAGGAAGGAATCTGGAAAGAGCATCTTAGTCTTTTTGCTTTCAGAGTACTTTATAACTGCATGATTTTGGTACAGTACCCACAAACAATTCAAGCTTCTAGTGTGTTTCAGTATAGTTAGTTATGAGTAGAGGCAGTAAGTCCTCAAGAATGGCAACTCTACACCCCCACAATATCTATTTTTGCAATGAATATTTTGAAATTCAAGATGATCTAATTCTGTAACTAATAACTGGACCATGAAAATTTAAATTTATATGATGACATGTTTAATTAGATAATGAGTCCAGTGGTAGTAAAGTCCTCAGTAAACATATAAATACACACACAAAATCTGTCCCTGCTTTTATTCTTAATTGGTCTTCCATGGATACGGAGAGTAAATGATAAATATTTTTCTCATTAAAATCCCTCATATAGTTGAAGTCAGCCAAAAAGTTTTCAGTGAATAGAATGAGCTTATTCCTGGTTTGCCCAAAATGGTCCCAGCATGGGTCAGTTGTCTTGGCAAAGTTTATAATAGCCACTCCCTCCTTTTGCTCTGAAAAGTTTCCCAGATTTAAAATATGGGAATTGTGTGGTCAATCTGCTCATTAGTCTTCCCTCATTTAGACCAAGTAATCCAATATTTAAGCCCCTCTTTTTAGGATTATCTTCATTGTTTTTCTGTAAATCATCTCTACTTATAAGGAAGCAGGTGGCAATTTCCTCCTCTTAACAGTATGGAGACATTGCAATACTTAAGGTACCTGCTTTCAGAAAAGATCGCACCAGATCCAGTTATTGAAAGACCAAAATGAAGGAGTAATTGTGGGGGTGAAAGTGTATTTAAGAGTGATAGAAAGGAGGAGGGTAAGAGAAAGTGTGCCACTGAAAAGTTTATGATAAGCAGATGAATTCCAGTACTAGAAATCAAATACCACGTATTTCAATTCCCACCAGAGATTCAGTTAGAAATAGAATCCTTCTTTGCTTCCTGCCCTACGCCAGCATGTTTTTACAGGGCATGTACTGTTTTAACAGCTGCGGAGTCTTACCTCAGGGGTGACGGAATTGCACTGGTGATGTTGATCCCTGTATGGAGCTAAAGCTAAGAGGAAACTTGATCATTTGCAGAATGATTTAGAAATTGAAGGTGAGTTATGCTCTCTGTATGAGGATAATGAGTTAAGAAAGCTGAAAGAATGTGAAGTCTTAGTACCAGTGTTGCTTAGTAAACCTAGTATAGGACTTTCTCTTTTCAGACCAAGAATGAACAGCAGAGACAAAAATGTGCAAATAGTAAATTTTAAACAATTAAAATATGAATTAAAATATGAACATTCAAATATACATCTGAGCATCTGGAACAATCAAATGGCAAGATGTCATTTGCTTATTTTCTTTTTCTGTAGTTTTCTATCCTCCTTTTCTAACTCTGCCTCTATTATTGTTTTCACCTCACATTTAATAACTGTGAGTGAGAAGATATCTGCTCCTTATATCCATGTATTCCCGTAGTCCACTAAAAGTTTTGTCTTGTATCAAGAGATCTGATCAAACTTGATCATGCATTATGAACACCAGGAAGGTCTAGCGTAACACAGATGGGCAGAGCCCCGCTCCCAGAATTTCTGATTCAGTAGGTCTAGGGTAGAGCTCCAGAATTTACATTTGTAAGGTATTCCCAGATGACACTCTTGCTGCTGGTCAAGGGACCACGCTTGACAAGCACTGTTGTCATTTAAGGCCTTGCTGAAAGGCTTGGCAAAAGCAAGCCACCTAGAGGGAAAAGGGTGATAATGCAAATGCGTTGTTTGGGGTAAACATGTGGAAGGGAAACACTGGCTCCCTCAGTCTGAGTTGTGAAAGGTTCACCACCATTCTTGTCTCTGTAGTCTCCTCCGCCAACCCTGTTTCATTCTTCTCAATTTGGTGCTAGAGGTTACTCTTCAAAGCATTCCAAGAGGGAAGCTGTGTTTATTGAATTTGAATTCATTGATTAAGTGGCTTTGAGGATATTAATAAAGAGTAACTTTTTTTTTTTTAAAAAAAAAAAAAAAAAGAGTAACTTTTTAACACTGGATTTTAAATGTTTGGTGATGTTTTGAGAAATGTAAATACAGCATTCATTAAATATACATGATGAATCTGGGCACATGATGGCATGAAGGATGGTGACCTGGTCTCACTTTCATTTATTCAGAATATTACGTGGTTAAAGCACAAGGGCAGAGGGCATTGTTTAGTTGGCATGTTACTTGAATTCTGCTGTGTGTCAACGTATTCAGTTTTTTTCTTCTCCTGCCTCCAGACTTTGCCTTTTAATTAATATTTCTTTTCATATACTTACTACATTTAATCTGTATTTATTTTCTTCTTTTTGCCAGAGTCTCCTTCAATCTCCTCATATTCTTTACTTCTAATTTCACGTATTACTACCTTTACTTTACTCATTTTTAGTGCTCTAGTGATTTTTTCTGTTACCACTTCAACTTTTTTTTGCTTCCACTCACACCTTTTTCAGTGTCTTTTAAAATATAGTGGGATGTGTGATTATTTCTCTTTGGCTAGAAACATTTTGTTTTACAAAACATTTTGGAATGTCTTTCAGTGACATACACAAAACCCAGAAATACATGCATACAATAAAAAGCCAAGGCCATGAACAATACAGAAGAAAAAAGCAAACTCAGAAAATTTATAATTAAGAAATGTATACTATAAAGACCTTAATAATAACATATTTCTAATTAATATATTTAACTCTGAGCTTCTTGGCAGTTGAAGCAAAAAGAGATGTGATTAGTTTAGAGGAATCATACTATCACTTAAGGAGAAGACATCTTAGTTGTTTGCGAGGTCAGGCTCAAAGGCCCACGTCTTGAGTGGGTCTTTGTATAGAGGATTCTGGTTTATATAGTGGATGACATTTTAATAGCGTTATTGAGTAACTGTAGTAGCCCATTTCATAAAGCATTTTCAAGGCACCCATTAATGTAAGCCAGGGGGATAATGTCAAAGTACAACAAAGAAAGTATCTTGTCAGAGGTTAAGTAAATATCCCAGCATGATTCAGGGGTTAAAAATTAGGATGTCTAGAGAGAGGCATACACTTCATTTTTTTCAAGACAATCTCTAGAAATGAAATTCCTTTCAAATGACTTCTGGTAGAAATCAGCTAGCAAACAATTTGGAAGTATGTTCTCTGGTAATAAATAATTCTTTGTTACTTATTAGGGACAGACACAGTATTTTAAAAATTAACTAACTGAACAGGAGGGTTGACAACTTTTTGTGAAAACCAGATCAAAACTTAACACTACTTCTTGAATAAATGATCACCCAATTTCCACATTGAAGTGGGCCAAAGGAATAAACAGGTCTAAGAGTTTACGTAAGAAACAGTTTCTTTTTCAGCATATGAACAAATGAATTATTAAGTCTCCAAGTTCTTCACCATACAATATGACCAAGATGATTTGGACTGAAACATTTTCAAAGCATAAGTTACCAGCCACCCACTAAGGCTATAGAAAAAAAAAAAAAAAATCTCAGCAAATGCACTGATGGAATATCTAAGTTTTAAGAAACTAATTTCCTTGGTGAATCTGACAGGATGAATTAGTTATGAATGTATATATAACTAAATTAATTATCTTGTTATATGGTGTTGATAGGATCAGTTACATTTTGAAAGATAACTGACTCAAATAATTTTGGTTTTAAAGTAAATGATTTTAAGTAATCTTTTTTTGATAATAGTTGATAAGCTGAACCAATTTCTGCTTAAGAATTCTGATAGTTATAGTCATAGCATAAGCATATAGAAGGAACATTCTGCTCTCAATATCAGACATATTTGTACTGATCAAACAAATGAAATATGTAAAAAGAAAATAGGTGGAATCAGAACATAGAAAGATTTTGTGTTCTTTAAAATTACTTGATTAGTCACTAGGCCATTCCTCCCAATCTTTATTCTCCCGAAAGAGCTATGGAAGATCTTCCCAGCAGATCTGGATAGAGCACCAGTACCAGGAAATCATTTAACCCATACTGACCATGAGTTTTTGCCCAGAATAAAAGGTTGAGTAAAACTCATTGAAAGTATGCCATTCTGGATGCTGCTTTCGCTGTTTAGTTGCTAAATCCAACTCTTTGTGACCCCATCGATGATAGTCTGCCAGGCTCCTCTGTCCATGGGATTTCCCAGGCAAGAGTACTTGAGTGGGTTACCATTTCCTTCTCCAGGGATCCTCCCAGCCCGGGGATTGAACCCACATCTCCTAACCACTGAGCCACCTGGAAAGCCTGTCATTCAGGATAGACTTAGTCAAAAGGACAAGATTCAACCATTTGTAACTTTGGTCCTTTGTAAAAATAATCTTAACACAAATCTATTATTTCTTATATAAAATATTGAGTCAAGAAATACCTATGTGTAGTTTGTAAAGGAAAAAAGTTGGCATGGAGTTTGAGATAGAAATGCATAATTAATGGTATCTTATTTCAGAAATGCTGTGGCTTTGCAACTCTTTTGCTAAAGATATGTATATATATATATATATATTTCAAGCCTAGGAACGCTGTTGCTCTATTAATGGAGAAAATAATTCTTGGTTTTAAAGAAGTTAAAGACTTCTGAGTGACTGCATTAGAACTGGAATGTTTCTCCTTTCTTATGTTCCATTCACTATAGTCAAGAGGAGCCTGGCAGTCTGTCGTCCATAGGGTTACACAGAGTCAGAGACGACTCAAGCGTTTAGCGTGCAGCACACACAAATGCCTCTGAAGCTTGGGGTACATGTGAAATGTTCCAAAATAATTTTTCATAGAAGGAAATCGAGTTTAGCACCTTTTTGGGATATGACACAAGGAAAACCCTGCAAATAACTGTGACTAGGACTGAAGCAAGCTAACTTATTTTCAAATCCGTAAGTTAGGAAGAGCTGACAGTTTCATGCTTGTATGCTCTATAGAAAAATAATGAAAGATACAAAATGTATTGTGTTATTTGACTCCGGAAGTATCCTCTTGTATTCCTTATATGCTGTATACATATATTTATACCTTAGTGTAATAATTTATGCAAAACATGCTTTTTCTTATGAACAATTATAAATATCCCTGTTTCCCCATGAGATTGTTTGAGTAGTTAGCTTCTATTAAGACTAAGTGATACTTACTTAGTAAAAATAAGCTTTTTTTTTTTTTTTTTGCTACTAGAAATCTGCCTCATTAGAGCCAAAAGACAATATTAAAGGTATGTGCATAAATTGGACTCTAAAAATGAAAAAAGAAATGCATCTGTGTTTTCTAGATTCTGTTTTTACTAGATCTAGAGTGAGCTATACATGTTCTGGAGACCTCAGTAGATTTGGAAAGTTAGTAGATTTACACACCAAGAATTTCTCTTCCAAGCTACTTCATTGTCTCTTCCTGAGCTTCTCAGTAAATCTTGTATTTGTAGAAAAAATTTGTGTCATGGTCTTCTGGAAATTTGGAAAGACTCAGAAATCACCCCTTTCTCAGAAGTTGTTTCTTGAGATGTATTTCTTTTCCTATTGTCTCTGAAATGTAAAGTTCCTGCACAATCTTATATACCATTTCATTCTTCCTTCCTTGAATTGAAACTTTAGCATGTTCTAGCAGAACAAAAATTTCATTTGTCATGTAATCCATATATTAGTGTTCCAAATGATATTTCTTCTACAACTTGTTAGCTTCTATAATTAACCATTCTTTACATATCAGAGCACATAATTCACATTGTATCATATTTATCTAAGAAAATTCAAAGGTAAATGGGCCAATCATCCATATATACCACAGCAGCATATTCTCTGCTTTTTACAAAAATAACTTGGAATGCTTTGGATTCAATATGGTTATTTCATTGATTTGATGACAAATAAAGCTCAGCATAAAAGCCAGAAATTCTTAGTAACATAAGTCACTGTAGAATTTTGCTGTTATTGTTATTTAGTTGCTAGGTTGTGTCTGACTCTTTGGCATTCCCCATGGACTGTAGTCTACCAGGATCCTCTGTCCATGGGATTTCTCAGGCAAGAATACTGGAGTGGGTTGCCATTTCCTTCTCTGGGAGATCTTCCCGACCCAGGGATCAAACCTGCATGTCCTGCATTGAAAGGTAGATTCTTTACAGCTGAACCACCAGGGAAGAAAGATCAATTAATTCTATCAACTGTCTCATATGTATCTTAAAGGTCACATTAGCCCATTTACGTGTTGTTGTTTTTTTTGAACTATATACCACATACAATACTTGCATGCAGATTAGAGTTATTTTAGAATAGATTTACATCAGACAGTCATTTAGGTATCAACTGGTTTTGCAAAATTATTTGTCCTATTTATCATTGAAACTCGTTTTAAAGAGGGACTCAGGATAAAGTCACAACCACTCTCAAGACATGAAATCACCTATTCCTCTTTGATGGAATGAATAAAATTTAGTGGTCTGACTATGGAGAGTAATTTAGAGAATTAAAATTGTTTGATTTGTAGTTTTGTGCTCTTAGAAACATCTCAGTGCCTCAGAGCAATTATAATAAAAATGGCTAGTGCTGCCTTTCTGAATTCATCGGTAAGAGACACATTTAAATCACAGCATCTCTACTAATAACCAACATTATTTGAAACAGAAAACCTCAGTATAAGTGCTAAAACTGAGGAAATATTTCACTTGCTATGAATGGAGAATTAATTTAGAAAGAATGATGTTAGCCTCAGAAAAATATAAAATTTCTTAATAGGTAATATGGAATATTACCCATTAATAAGATTCACCTGTGTGGATCACAATAAACTGTGGAAAATTCTGAAAGAGACAGGAATACCAAACCACCTGACCTGCCTCTTGAGAAACCTCTATGGGGGTCAGGAAGCAATAGTTAGAACTGGGCATGGAACAACAGTCTGGTTCCAAATAGGAAAAGGAGTACGTCAAGGCTGTATATT
The DNA here is from genome assembly GCF_019320065.1 of Cervus canadensis. Lineage (NCBI taxonomy): Eukaryota > Metazoa > Chordata > Mammalia > Artiodactyla > Cervidae > Cervus > Cervus canadensis. Next base: position 45,403,635 of record NC_057404.1, on the reverse strand, counting down.
GTCACCCTGCTTATTTAACTTATATGCAAAGTACATCATGAGAAATGCTGGGCTGGAAGAAGCACAAGCTGGAATCAAGATTGCTGGAAGAAATATCAATAACCTAGATATGCAGATGACACCACCCTTATGGCAGAGAGTGAAGAGGAACTAAAAAGCCTCTTGATGAAAGTGAAAGGGGAGAGTGAAAAAGTTGGCTTAAAGCTCAACGTTCAGAAAACTAAGAACATGGCATCTGGTCCCATCACCTCATGGGAAATAGATGGGGAGACAGTGGAAACAGTGTCAGACTTTATTTTTTTGGGCTCCAAAATCACCACAGATGGTGACTGCAGCCATGAAATTAAAAGACGCTTACTCCTTGGAAGGAAAGTTATGATCAACCTAGACAGCATATTAAAAAGCAGAGACATTACTTTGCCAATAAAGGTCCGTCTGGTCAAGGCTATGGTTTTTCCAGTGGTCATGTATGGATGTGAGAGTTGGACTGTGAAGAAAGCTGAGCGCCCAAAAATTGATGCTTTTGAACTGTGGTGTTGGAGAAGACTCTTGAGAGTCCCTTGGACTGCAAGGAGATCCAACCAGTCCATCCTAAAGGAGATCAGTCCTGGGTGTTCATTGGAAGGACTGATGCTGAAGCTGAAACTCCAGTACTTTGGCCACCTGATCCGAAGAGTTGACTCATTGGAAAAGACCCTGATGCTGGGAGGGATTGGGGGCAGGAGGAGAAGGGGACGACAGAGGAGGAGATGGCTGGATGGCATCACCGACTTGATGGGCTGAGTTTGAGCAAACTCCGGGAGTTGGTGATGGACAGGGAGGCCTGGCGTGCTGTGATTCATGGGGTCGCAAAGAGTCAGACACGACTGAGTGACTGAACTGAACTGAACTGAACTGAAGTGAACAAGATATTAATTGTATTATATACTATTAATTATAGCATGTATATATTTTATACATGATATATTAATATATACTAATAATTATAGTACAATTAATACTAAGAACAAGGCCTCTATTTGAATCAGGTTTCAACATAGCTACTGCATTGGATGAAGAAATGCATTATTATTTACTTGTCTTCCCTTCCCTTCTATTTATAAACAAATCCAAGTCAAGACCTATTTTCTTTATATACCATCAATGCTCACACTTTCTAGTACAGAGATGTAGACATACTACTGATTTCAAAAACCTCAATGTCAAAGAAATACTGGGTTCTATAAGTATCTATATGTAATTTATTTCATTTTAACAAATACCCTATTGAGTTTCCAGGCAGAATTGTGGGCACATTAAGTTACAAATACGAATAAGCCATGGTACCTGACTTTCAGTGAAAGAAATAAATTGTTATGGGAACACAGAGGAAGAAATATATTTTCTGAGATAAAATATTCAAAAGTTGATTCTCAAAGTGGAAAATGTATGAATTTTATCTTGATATGAATTAGAATTTTCTTTTGTCAGATGAACAAAAGTAAAAATATTTCCAGTAGGAGAAATAAACTAAGAAAAGAAAGAAGTATATTGTTCAAGTAATATTAAGTATCTTAGTATGATTAGAGTGTTGGGAACGTGGTAGGGAGAGTTATTTATTGAATAAACAAATGAATGGAGAATAGCATAAATTGAAGAATGCTACTGAGAGGATCCATTAGTTAATTCAGTGTAGACCATGTGAATCCACTAAAGATTTTAATTAAGATAATGAAAGAAGCAGATTGTGTTTTGGAAACCCTGATGGTCTGGAGGCTGGCTTAGAGAAGGAAGCTACAGGGGAAATGGAAATTCAAGGAAACAATTTGTTTTTGCCAACGTTAGCAAAGTAAATAAGAAAATAAGTAGTTTTACATAAATTAGGAACACGGCGGCTGCATTCATTCTGTTAGATTTATATGGTGCCTTAAAAAAAAAAAAACTGAAGAGAAGCCTGGTTTGGGGTCACTTTTCTTTTCAGATTTTATGCCCGTGAGGTAAGGAGAATGGTATTTTCCCCTTATCTCTCTCCTGTGTATGGAATGGCTTATGCTATGTTATTTATCAGAGGCTTTGAAGTCTTTGAAAGAGAATGCCATAAAAACCATAGAGTGTTATTGTCTTTTGAACAGAGACTCACCATGTTTGCCTTTATTATGCTCTCTTTGAATGAGGACCAATAAGATACCAGCTGTTGGCCCATATTTTATACTTAAGTTTTTCTTCCTGAATGAATTAGATTACCATTTCCTGTGACACAGTCCAGCAGAAAATATTGCCCATCATCAGCAAAATTTTTTGGATGGCAATAAGAATACCATTTCCTACAATGACACATCTATTGGAAAATTCCTGGTTCCTGATGGTTTTGCTATGAACATACAAGTTATTCTCTTAAAGTGGAAAATACCTTCCTGGAAAAAGTATTTTGGCCTTAGCAAATATGTATATTCCTTTCTATAATGCTTGTTAACAAACTTTCCTAAATACCTCCATGATTCATAGCTTTCAAATAATATACTATCCTAGGCATCTCCTTATTTCCTGAAGTAACTGCTAATGATGAAGATGTATTTGTGGTCCTTCTTAAATACTCAGATTCTTAAATGAAACAGATTTCAAGGTGATTAGATCTCTTAAAGTAACACATCTTTGATTTGCTTGAAGAAAAGACTAGAGAAAATCCAAGACTTGGGTCTGTTTTAAATGTGATAACACTTTGGCTAGAGTTCCTCCTTTCTATTTTTCTGACTCTGATAAAACATATCTTACTCTTCAAAATCCAAAATTTGAAGAAATTTTACTAGCCATTTTTGCTGTGCAGCAGACCCCAAATTGTTTGCTTTTTACTATGTTCCAGATTACTTAAAAGTTATAGAAATGAGGATATAAAATTTTAGTTTGTCTTGGTATGTATCATTCACATGTGCAGTGTTTCTCCAAACATAACAAATTCAGTTCTATACATTAGCACATACAGGCAAAGATTAAGAATTTTGACTTCAAACAATTTGCTTTTATATTGTAATTAAATATAGCTAAACAAATATTCAGTATCTTCATTGGATTTGTGTGTGTATATATATATGTATGTGATATTTATGGTAATTTTTTAAGTATGTAACCAATAACCATGATATACACTTTCCCACACTCTAAGCTCAAAATAACCTGAAGTAAGGAGTCAACATATAGTATTAGTACTCTGTTTTAGCTACTATTTATTCACTTCTTTATTTAGTAAACACTTTTGAGTCCCTACTTCTTCCCAGCCACTATACTGTATTTTAAAATAGTGAAATGTTAAGTTGATAGTGGGAAATAATCCTTGAAAAAATTCATTAAACTCTTCTTCTTGTCTATATAGTTAATAGTAAATCAAAACACACAAAATTCAAGTTACTTTGTATGTTGAATTGTAAACCAGTAGAAACTGGGTAGCTATGTAAGCATTTGCTGTGGGGTAAATTATTCAATAGTAGATATTCAATGCAGTTTTCATGGCAAGGTGATTATAATATTTTGAGTTTATAAATTGAAAAATTATGCATGCCCAATAATCTAATATTCTGATTATATTTTCTGACTCTTATCATGTCCAACACTTTGGGATCCCATGGACTCTTTGTGACCCCATGGACTGTAGCCTACCAGGCTCCTCCATCCGTGAGATTTTCCAGGCAAGAGTATTAGAGTGGGTTGCCATTTCCTTCTCCAGGGGATCTTCCCAACCCAGGGATTGAACCCAGGTTTCCCACATTGTGGGCAGATAGTTTACCATCTGAGCTACCAGGAAAGTCCTGTTATATTGATAGTTATTTGTTATAACCAAGTTTCTACTATATTTGCATTATTTTTTACAAAAATGTAAAAACATGGACAAAAGGATGCAGGATAATAAAATGAACCCATTATACCCATAGCTGTTGCAGCATTGCTTCATTTTTTTTCTCCCAAATGCGCATGTCTGCGTATGGGCATTGAGAGGGTGATAGTGGTAATAGTTGGGAAATCTGTCTCTGTACATAATATAATATCCCATTTGAGGTTCTTGGGAGGGTACCAAAGATTCAGCAGCATGAGATCATTGGTTCAAAGCATCTGAAAAAAAATGTTTTCAATTTAGGTTACAAATGCAACTGTCCAGTGGGGATTAATCCCCCTGGTAGATAATGACCTTCAACACTTATATCACCACCAACATTTGAACAGTCAAAGCTAAGCAGGAGGAGGAGTATGCTTAGTCCAGGATTAGTGTGATTAAAGGAAACCTGTTCTGCTTGTTTTGTTCATCTGGCTGTTTGTAAATGCACAGGGGAGGTGAAAATAGCTCCCATCATGAACAACAAAAGTACATTTATCCACCATCCCACCCTCTTCCAGATTTGCACTGAGACTGTCTTAACTGTATTATTTGTAGATGAAGACTATGCCCCATTTCTATGCTGAGCTTTACTGTCAGGACAGAGTAGGAGTTGGAGTTGCTTAGCTGCCCAGCTCTCACCTGAGCATCTAGTCACCAAGAACGAGAATGTGAATGACAGCTGGGCATAGTGGAGGGTACAGCCCATTGTAAAAATCACAACTTGCTGGTCTTCTATCAGAACCCAGTCCACTAATCTTTTAGTGTGAGTTCTGAACAAAGTCCTAGAACACTTCAAGCTTACATTAAAAAAAAAAAAAGGATATAGCATATAAATCTGGATTTTCCATTTCTCTTAAAAAATTAGAATGTCTGGTATCACTGCACCAACAATGGCCGAAAGGCATCTGTTTCTTTAAACTGGCACCTTCTCCCAATATACGGCAGTTCCCACCTGGCCAGGATTAATTCATCTATGTTACAAGCTATGGGAAAAGAACTTGAGTTTGCTAACCCTCCTGTAGAGCCATTAACAAATACTGCTCCCTCCATGTAAATGGACTGAACCAAACAAGCTGGCTTCCAAGGACAGAAGCCCTGTTTGTGACTTTGAAATTGGATGTGAGATTTTATTTTGACCAAAATATTGAGGTTAAAATAGATGTGAATTTCTCCCGGATAGCTCAGTTGGTAAAAAATCCGCCTGCAATGCAGGAGACCCCCGATCAATTCCTGGGTTGGGACGATCCTCTGGAGAAGGGACAGGCAACCCACTCCAGTATTCTTGGGCTTCCCTTGTGGCTCAGCTGGTAAAGAATCTGCCTGCAATGTGGGAGACTTGCATTTGATCCCTGGGTTGGGAAGATCTCCTGGAGAAGGGAAAGGCTACCCATTCCAGTATTCTGGCCTGGAGAATTCCATGTATTGTATAATCCATGGGGTCACGAAGAGTCAGACATGACTGAGTGACTTGCACTTTCACTAGAATATGAAATTTCCAAATAGATGACCTAGAACCAGTTTATATAATATAAAAACCCTTGAGGGATATAAAAAAAAAGGATGAGAGGGGAAGATTAATCTTTACAGAGTGTGTTGCTGGTTGTCAGTCCCTATTCACTCCAGAGAGAGAGCAGTCAAGGTGTGACCTCCTTCACCACAAGCCTAGTGATAGATGGCTTCCCTGGAATCATTCAAAAGCTTGAAATATGTTCCCTAGGGTTACAGGACATCATTAGAAGATGCCTAATTCATCTAGACCCAATGGACATTTACTTGAGCAAACTCCAGGAGATAGTGAAGGACAGGGAAGCCTGGCATGCTGCCGTCCATAGCGTTGCAGTCAGACACGACTTAGTGACCAAACAACAGCAATTCATTCAGAGAGAGGGGAACATACTCTCTTTGGATTGCAGCCCACTTCTATTGAGTGTGGAGCAAAAAAATATTTCTTCAGTGATGTGGACTCCCCATGAAAGAGAGGACCTCTTTGGAATTTTCTTGAGAAGATGAGAGTCACTAACAGTAAGAGCCTGTGAGGAATGGACAGTCTGAGGAGACATGGAAGTGGGTGCAAATGGTAAGGGAGAAGAGGGAAGCAAATAAAAATCTGACCACCCACCCTTTGTTGACACCGTGGTTTCTAGCCAGCTGGAAAGGAGAGATTATTTACTACTACATGAAGTTTAGAATTATATTACATAAGGTTTGGCATTATACTTACCAAGTTTAACCCATGTTTGCAACTTAAAGTGACCTTAAGACTGTTATTGGGGCTTCCCTGGTGACTCAGATGGTAAAGAATCCGCCTGCAATGCAGGAGACCCAGGTTCAATCCCTGGGTTGGAAAAAGCCCTAGGGAATGGAATGGTAATGGAATACCACTCCAGTATTCTTGCCTGGAGAATTCCATGGACAGAGGAGCCTGGTGGGCGACAGTCTGTGGCATCACAAAGAATGGGACACGACTGAGCGACTAACACTTTCACTAAGACTGTTATTACCTGAACATGAAAATCATCATTAAAGGCATGTGATTTCTTGAGGTTTCTTCAGGGTCAGGAGATTGCCACCACTGAATACATTTTAAAGGATCAGCGGGACCCAAAAACAAAATTGTGCTTTCATTACGTCAGAAATTGTGCCTGTTCACTCTGTTGGATATAAAATACTAGCATAGCAATGTAAGCAGTCAGGTTCTGTGGGGAGGCTGGCGTATTGTCTTCAGGCTCTTAGACCTTGTGGGTTTCATACACAGCTATAGAAATGAGCTGATAGTCAGTTCACCAGTATATTACCTAGTGCATCTTTTCTGTTATTTTCCAAGCCCATTCAAACCATGCTAGCATCAGTTTTCTTCAGCTATTTTTTACTTCCCTGTAGTCTTCCTTAAAATCTTAAATTCTATCAACTTGTTATTTTCATCAAAATTTACTTTAGTTTTTGCATTCTCAGCCATGTTCCCTTGTTGCACAGAGGTACCTCCAGAGTAGGTATAAAGTGGAACATCTTTACTCAGTCACTTACAGACTCTGTAAAGGATTCAATGCCTTCTTCCCGTGGTCAGTGATTTCCTGTTTGGGGATTTTATGACCTGCTGTAGTGTGTGTGTGTCTCTCTCTTTTTTTTTTAATTGGACAATGAAAGGAAATGAATGTTTTGTTTTTTTCCTAGGAATTTATCTAGAGTTTGAGAAAGACAAAAAAGTGAAAATGGAAAGTGTTCAAATTAATAAGGTTACAGGAGAAGCACAGTAATTATGAAGAAGCAAGAGAGAACCAAATTTATTAGCATGTTATACAACATGTGAAGAACATCCTAAGCAATTTCCTATGGGAAAAAACTCCAATAGAAAAATGTAAGAATAATGTAGGTTGTCACTTATGTCAGAAGCAACTGATACTTAATAGTCATAAAATTAACTAATTGGACATATTGGTAGGAAAGAGAACAAAATAAATCAAGTTATAAGTCCCTGGATACATAAAAAATATAAAGACAGACATTAAAAAGAGGATGAGAGGAAAGGGACTCTGGAAGAAAAGACCTTTGGGAATCCACGAAACATTATCTCAGCACATGTAGTTGAATATTTGTATGTTTGAGAGCGAGAATGTGAGAATAAAAAATTTAAAATTTTACTGATGTTCTAAGATTTGCTAGTATATTCACTCCTCCTTCAATCCACAAGGAAATTTTTCAAGGATATAATTAGTTTCTCAAAAGTTATAAATTCATATATTATCTAAGCAGTCAGGATTTATTTACCAAAACCTCCATTAGCAGGTAGGAAGTAAAGCAGCATTGATTTAAAAATATATCCTTAATAACTATGGAAAAGAGAGACTATAAAAAGAAAAATATGCAAATATTAGTTCATTAGATTTGTGAGTTCTTTGGGAAAGCTATAACTCAGAGTATAAATAGACTGGCACTCAAAAAAAAAAAACAAAACTGATGAACAATGAGAAAACCAATGCCTAACCTCAGAACTTTTCAAAAACATGCTTATAAATATGATTTCACTCTTTCCTCCAAGGTTGTTTCTTCATGAGATAATTGACTAATTGGTTAATGGACTGTTTAACGTAAATTAGAAGGGTCTCAAATTTAGTCTAACACTTGTTTTTGTATGGGAGAGACCTGGGGTTAAGAGAGGTTAAGGTAACAAAACAGAATCAGGCGTAGGACCCAGGTTTTCTAGTTTTTTGACCCGTGTTGTTCTCAATGGAGCATTCATCTGACAAATTCTGTACATTAAAGTTGTAGATTCAGAGTGAAGTTTTCAAATTTAAATAGCAAGTAACATTGAGAAATGGTGTAGAAACATCTTCCATGATGCTGGGAATTAAAGAGAATGTATTTAAATCTGATTCAAGTGCAGGGAGTGATCTTTATCTCAAAGTTTTTCTTTTTGGGTAACAGTGTGTTGTCAAAGTCAGGTAGGTCAAGTGTGTTATCCTGAGGTCTGAATTCTTACAGTTAGGAATGAGGGAAATTTAGCCACCGAGTTCTAAAGAAAATTACTCAAATACAAGCAATGTTATTAAACGTTCTCTTTTTGAATCATCTCTTCAGAATCCTAAACATAAGAAAAGTTTTAAGTGAAACTGGATTAACCCATAGTTTATAATATGAGGGCTTCCCTGGTGGCTCAGATGATAAAGAGGCTACCTATAATGCAGGAGACCTGGGTTTGATCCCTGGATTGGGAAGATCCCCTGGAGAAAGGAATGGCAACCCACTCCGGTATTCCTGCCTAGAGAATCCCATGGACAGTGGAGCCTGACGGGCTACAGTCCATGGGGTCACAAAGAGTCAGACACGACTGAGCCACTAACACTGTAATATGAGTCAGTGCACTTTCATTCAAAGTATATGCTTTATTCAGAAATGTTTAAAAAGTACCCTCATTTATCATCATCTCAGTGAATATTGTTTGGAATCTCTAGGTATTGGTATCACACAAGACTGATTGTGAAAACTGGGACTCCAGCTTGTTCAATTAAGTAATTCTCCTAATGGCAAAAGAAAGTACTATAGTCTTCCCATAAACAAGGACTAACAATTGCAGGATATAAATGGAAAAATTGCCATTGATGATAATGTAGTTGGTTTTAAACACTTGGGAGGGAGTCCAAGTATAGTATGTCCAGCTCCCTTCTGCCTTTCAGTATAACCCCGCCACCTATGAATGGGAACATGTATCACTTCCTCCCAAACAATTCCATTCCGTTCAATCATGAAGAAAACCTCTTTTATGCAGATCCCCCACTTCCTTCCCTCTGATGTCCAGATCTTTCAAGCTCCTAAGTCACACAGCATTTCTGTGCATTGTTACCTCCTCCTCAATGAGGCTGTTGGGAAACACTTCAAACAGCCTCTCCCGGAGGGGGACAAAAACTTTCTTGGAGGGAGGGGAAGGAAGGGAAATCAAGTCAGTGCTTGCCAAAACAATGAAAAGAAAAATGTGGAAGCTTGTGGTGGTGGTGGTGGTGGTGGAGGGGGAGTGATCTTCACTGAACCAAATGAAATGACACCTGAGAGAAATGTTTAATTCATTCAAAAGAGAAAAATTAGGAGTTAGGTAATCACTTTCTATCTGTGAAAATGAATAATAGGAAAGTGGGATTAAGAAAATAATTTGGGGTATGAAAGGGAGGCCTGAAAGGATGTGGAGATGCTTTGACTTCCCCAAGCTTTTTCACAGCCTCTGAATTTCCATTTTAACTCACTGAGACACTAGGCACTTAGCATTGGCTCAGGAGACTGAGTCTGGACTCTTAATGTGGCTACATTCATTCTGACCCAAAATCCTTTGTACACAATTTCTCTCAGTGACATGTTCCTTGAAATAAAAACATAACCACACTAGATATGTATAGCATAAAAGCAGATTGTTTTTAAACAGGGGGCTTTTCAAGGTTTACTGCAAGGCATCAGCTACCCTTTAAGTTAAAATAATGTTTGACAGGTCAGTAATGAGACATAAAAGATTTTTTTAAGAAACTGACAATTTTGTACAACTAAAGGGGCAAAAGCAGAAAGATCAAAGCTCAGGAACTGTATACATTGCACAAAGCATTAGGAGTTTCTGTTCTCTTTAACATTTTGACATATGCTGTAGAGTGTGGTTAGAGCTATTATGGGAATGCAAAGTTCTTTCCAAGCACTTTGACCACTCACATCATTCCATGGTCGCTTGAAGGGCACTTTGAAGTTTCCCAGGAACAAGGGCAAGGTACTGCTGTGCCTTGCTGGATAGGATACGTATGAACAGAGAATGCTATGTAATGTAATACAGTAATCTTCAATGAAGTAGTATTTGCTTTTGATTTAAAGGCATTTTGATTTTTAATACAAGGATTGCAAGAGAAATCTCCTGTCTTTTGCAATTACTCCAGCTCTATTCGAACTGAGACCTCTCTTAGGGTTGAGGAGACTTGGAAGTTAGCCTTGGCAGGTTGACTGTCCAGTTAAAAGAGTTTGGAGTACCTCCCAACTGGTAGATGTGAAGCTCCACATAGATTTGGAAGGAATTTTTCATAACTTTTACATTCTCTCTGCTTGACCATTTATTATTTGATTGGATAGTCTTTATTTAGCTTCAGCAAAATATTAAAAGCATTTCTTGGATGGAATAAGACAGGTGTGCTCATTTCTGAAACTGAATTTGAAAGGCTTTTGTACAGGAGTGCTTTTTTAGAGCATGTTATAGCTTCAGAGACAGAGAGACCCTTTCAGTTTTCTCATAACTATTTTCCTGAGCCTGAATTCTGGGGCTATATTTTCCCTTTGAATAGTCAATAGCATGTAATGACAGAAGCATGGACTTTAGAACCAGGTGGCTGTGGATGCATATGTAGCCTCTACCCGTCTCCGCTGAGGAGCCTTGAGAAGGTCTTAATTTCTCTGTGCTTTGGCTTTCTTATCTGTGAAGGTGGGATAATGATACCAATGTTTGCAGGTTTATTGTAGGAATTAAAGTGTAATTTATGTAAAGTTTTAACATCTAACATCCTAACATCTAACATCTTCTGTTCTGCCTTCAACAGGAGGGGGACTTACTGCAAAGGCTTCCCTTTAGGAGTTAGAAAGAAGTATATTGAAGATTATAAGAGGGAAAATTAGGCTTTCTCTTTGTACTAATGTTTATTTTTGTAGTTTCAAAACCTATCGTCTCAAAAGCTCGAATGCTGGAATCAGAACAGATGAACGAGGGGATTATGTGGACTCATTTCTCCCTGCTCGTTCTCATTATTCCTAACCCCCACCCCCACCATAGCTTTATAAGTGAGCTATTTGGAGATCAGCATGAGCCCATCAAAGGTGAACACAGATTCCTCAAACTCAGCTTGTCCAGTGCTGACCTTAGGATCTTTTTCTGCCACCGCCCAATCTAAAAAGCCATGCTTTCTCTTTCCAACATCTCTGATACTCTGTACATGCAACCCACCTCCAAGACCTTCTGTTGCTACTTTTTAATGTGCGTCAGCTCCGTTCCTTTCTGTCCTTTCTCCTTTGACTCCATCTAAATGTTGGTGCTCTTCAGCTTTCTTAGATTTTAATTGGTATCTTTTCTTCTAGTCTTGATCTCTTCCAAATACAAAGCTCATTATGTAAGAACCATTAAATGTTTGTTGTAACCATTAAGTGTTTATTGTTTAATTAAAAAATTAAAGTCTGAATTTCTTGGCTGAGTGAATCAGGCCTTTTAGGATGTAGTTCCAGCCTGTGTATTTGGCCCTGTATCCTACCATGCGTCTCCTTGCTTCCTAAGCTCCATCCACATAGTATAACTTGAGGTTCCCAGCTGCCACTAATCTCTGCACCTTTGTACTGGATTGGCCAAAAAATTCATTCAGGTTTTTCTGTACGATGTTATGGAAAACCTGAATGAACTTCCTGGCCAAATCAATGCAGGCTATTCCCGCTACCTGGATCTCCTTTTATCCTGCTGCCCACAGGGAAATTTCCCAATTCAGATATTCCCTTCTCTGAAACACTCCCCGAGCTTCAAAACCAAGGAGAACCAGTCCTCCCCTTCTCTATACTCCCCGAGTCTTGTATAGACTCTAGGATTGCACTCACCATGTTGGATTAGATGCTGTGTTTCCAGCCCCTGGACTGTGAACAGGGAACCTAACTTTTCATCTTTATGATCTCAGTCTGTTGCTCATTAAAATACTAATACTCAAGGCTGCTTGAACAATTGAAGTGAGGAGACAGGATTACATGGATGTGCAGCATCCATGAGAGACAGAGCTGTGATGAAGCCAAGTCACATTTGCAACATAGGAAGCAAAAGAAAAGGACAAGCTTGATGTTATTTATGGTAATTTTGGCACAGAAATTTTATACAATGAAAATTATACCAGTGGTATAGAAAGAATGGGCTTCAAATAGTGAAAGAAAATTTAGTGGCAAGTGATGTATTTGTTTCAAAATGCTGATAACTGGACACAAACTTTTAGAGTCATCGTGTCAGTTAGAGTATGGCCCAACCTGTGGTAAGAAGAAATAGACTCCAAACTACAGTGGATTAAATAACACAGAAGGCAGGAGGAAAAGAGGACGATAGAGGAGGAGATGGTTGGATAGCATCACCAACTCAATGGACATGAATTTGAGCAAGCTCCAGAAGAGAGTGAAGGACAGGGAAGCCTGGCATGCTGTAGTCCATGGGGTCTCAAAGAGCTGGACACAACTGAGCGGCTGAATAAATTAAAACAGTAGTGTATTGATGTACTCATGACTTCATGATAAAAGTGGTGTACTGATGATTTCATGAGAGAAGTGTTTGTAAAATATCAGGCGATAGTGAAGGAATTGGAGTTCCCAGGTGTTGCAGTGATTAAGAGTCCTTCTGCCAGTGTAGGAGACACAAGAAATGCAGGTTTGATCCCTGGGTCAAGAAGATCCCTGGAGTGGGAAACGGAAACCCACTCCAGTATTCTTGCTGGAAAATCCCATGGACAGAGGAGCCTGGTGGGTTGCAATCTGTGGGGACCCCAAAGAGTCAGACACGACAGAGCAACTGAGCACAAAGGAGTGGTCACTTTGATGGTGGTATCGAGGAAAGTGATTATTGGGTTGAAACTTAAAGGATGCTTAAGACTGTAACAGGTAAAAAAGAGAAAAAAGGCATTCCTGTAGAGAGAATAGCATAAGAAACACACGCAGAGCCCAGGGGAATACGAAGACGCTGGTAGGTGAAGTGAGGACGTAGTGAGAGATGAGGCTGCTCGGGTGTGTAGGAACCACACTGGGACAGCCTTGAGTGGTAAGCTGGATAGTTAGGTTTATGGAATGCCTCCATGTAATGTCCGAAATGGGAAGACACATAAGGCGTTTGATCCAGGTGGTGATATGACCCCGACTGTAAGAGGAGCCTTCAGAAGGCAGTTGGTAGGGAAGAAGGCGCTATTACTGTGTGGTTATATGGCACCCTGGTCATTCCTATGGTGCATAATCTGGGAAAGGAGTTAACCATGGGTAAAGACAGATCTTTCTAAATCCTTATAGAGAGGGGTTATTTTGTTTGATATAGCATAAAATCTGGAATGACTGCATTAGCATTCTCATCCCTACTCAAACATCATAATACCTGGGGGAGGAGAAGGTCAGAAGGTAAAATATCTCCTTCTAGGCCTGGTGGGAAGAGCAGGATATAATTATCTTTATAAAAGGAGATACACCAGGAGTTGAATGGCTCACTTAAAATCTAAGCAAACTTAAAAATGTATGACCCTAAACTGCATGCCCCCCAGTCTATCCACAAAAAAAGATTTGGCTGTGTCCTATTTCCTTGGGGGTGGGGAAAAGAATAGAGTATACATTTCTTCACACATCTAAAGATTCCTTTGAACTCTCTTCTTATATCCCTACACACTTTTATTTGAAGGCTGCAGTGCCCACAAATCCAGCAGATAATTTACATTTTGATGTAAGCAATTTGAAACAATTTTTCCTCTCTCTATTTTTGAGCAAAATTTTTGGTCAGAGAGAAGTGAGTCATACTCATAAAAAAAAAAGAAAAAAAAGAGACATTTGGGTCACCAGTGATGTTACTACAATGCTGAGCCTTTAACAGTGTTTGGATTTTAGCTGCTTATTTTTTTAACATCCAAACTACTATTACATTATGCAAGGCTAAAGAAATTTAGTGGAAATCACTCCCAACTTTTAAATTCTATCCATTGGAACATTATTTCCCAAAGTAGGGGTGGAGCCCCTTAGTTCATAGCAATGTCTCTACATGACTGGTGAGACATCACTGTGAATTTTATAAAACCACACCTAAAAGAAGTTTAGAATTTAGACACGAGGAAGAAATGTAAAGACACTGCTGGTGGGATAAACAGGGTATGTAAGAAAAAGCATACATTCATTCTTTCATTCATTTACAAATGTTTATTAAGTGGTCACATGTGATGAATGGAGCTGGATTCTTAGCAGATCTTGAAACACCATGAAAGATAAACCAAGAACAGTAAGGGAGAAGTAGAATGTGAAGGGCCTCATGTAGCTAGTGCAGGCATTTATCATTTCTCTTGGAGGCAATAATGAATTAGAAGAAAATCAAGTTTGAAATATTAATCCTGGCGCATGGTCAGTTGATCAGGAAAGGGAAGAGAACAAAGGCAGGAGCGAGGTTCTGGGATGGGGATGGGAGCTCCTGACATAATCTAAGCATGAGGGAACAATGGCCCCAGTAGGTGGATGACTGAGGGATGGAAAAGAATAGAAGATCAAGAGATAATAGGCCAAGAAAGAGCAGAGGAAGTCGTTAACTTGGAAGGCTATAAAGGAGGGGGGAGAAAGTCACTTTAGAGAAGGTATTTTTGCATAAATGCTATTTATCTTAGTATCTGAAATTGAAAGTGTTGGCCGCTCAGTCCTCTCTGACTCTTTGCAACTCCATGGACCATAGCCTGCCAGGCTCCTCTGTTCGTGGAATTCTTCTCACATGAGTTGCCATTTTCTTCTCCAGGGTGTTTTCCCAACCCAGGGATTGAACATGGCTCTCAGATTCTTCACTGTTCCCTTGGTACATTCGGGACATAGGAATTTCCTTTTTTTTTCTCTCTTATACATTCATTAGTGTTACATCTAATTAGGGGTGGAATATATAGGAACATAACAGATCATCTATACAATCGTATACAAAAATTAAGTATAGAAAGAATAATTTTCCTTTTATGTCACACTGTAAAAGAAAAGATGTAACAATATATTTTAAAACAATTATTATAGACAATTTCCCACTGTAAGTAGGAGACAGTTTGGTGTTAATCTATATTCAAGAATCAAATATTGGCTTTGTTGTTTAGTCACTAAGTCATGTGCTACTCTTTGTGACCCCTATGGACTGTAGCCTGCCAGGCTCTTCTATCCATGGAATTCTCCAGGCAAGAATACTGGAGTGGGTAGCCATTCCCTCCTCCAGGGGATCTTTTTGACCCAATGCTTCTTCTGCTTTGGCAGGCAGATTCTTTACCATTGAGCCACCTGCTGCTGCTGCTGCTGCTAAGTCGCTTCAGTAGTATCTGACTCTGTGCGACCCCATAGACGGCAGCCCACCAGGTTCCCCTGTCCCTGGGATTCTTCAGGCAAGAACACTGGAGTGGGTTGCCATTTCCTTCTCCAATGCATGAAAGTGAAAGTGAAGTCACTCAGTTGTGTCTGACTCTTCGCGACCCCATGGACTGCAGCCTACCAGGCTCCTTCATCCATGGGATTTTCCAGGCAAGAGTACTGGAGTGGGTTGCCATTGCCTTCTCCAATTGAGCCACCTGGGAAGCCTCAAATATTGGGTTAGAGATTATTTTTAAAAAACTGCTAGATGATGCATGAATATATTCTCTGCTTGAGACTTGACTGCAGAAAATTTTTAAGAAAGATTTCTGTGCCAATTTGGTTAAATAAGGACAAAGTTAATGGCAGTAAGCTGCTGCTGCTGCTGCTGCTAAGTCGCTTCAGTCGTGGCCAACTCTGTGCGAACCCATAGACGGCAGCTCACCAGACTCCCCCATCCCTGGGATTCTCCAGGCAAGAACACTGGAGTGGGTTGCCATTTCCTTCTCCAGTGCATGAAGGTGAAGTCGCTCGGTCGTGTCCGACTCCCAGCGACCCCATGGACCACAGCCCATTGGGCTCCTCCATCCATGGGATTGTCCAGGCAAGATTACTGGAGTGGGGTGCCGTTGCCTTCTCTGGGCAGTAAGCTAGATATATGGAAAAAGATTTTCCTGTTAGATCAAGAAGTTCATGCTTTTCTGCTGAGCTCTCATTATAAATGGCATACCTAAATTTAAGCATTGTTTAGGATTAAAAGTATGAACACCAAGGCTCAGTTTCTCAAGCAATAATGACCATGAAGGATATGTTACTATTCTCATTTGACAAACTTAGAGCTCCTGGTCTTGGAAAAAGCAAATATGAAGAGAGAGAGGAAATTGGTAGGGGCATTCAGGAGCTATACCCTAAGATTGGGGGCATAGCCAGTTTAGGATTAGGGAAGAGTAGGCATAAAAACAAGCCCAGCTTCCCTGGTGGCTCAGATAGTAAAGAATCTGCCTGCAATTTAGGAGACCTGGGCTCAGTCCCTGGAGTCAGGAGGATCCCCTGGAGTAGGAAATGGCAACCCACTTCAAAATTCTTGCCTGAGAAATTCCATAGACAGAGGAGCCTGGCAGGCTATACCCCATGGGGTCACAGAGTCGGACACGACAGAGTGACTAACACTCACTCACTCCTCTCTTCAGCAGGTACCCAGAAGAAAGCTGACACGTATACGTGGGGTCTTAAATAGCTGAGTGTGCCCACTGATGGTGGTTCAGCCTTTGTCTGAACCTGGTTCACAAACTTTCCAACGTAGTACCACCTTCACTCCCAAATGGATTACATTCTCTCATAGTTCCTTGCATTGATTTTTCCTTTACAGTATTTCTCATAGTTAATCATTACACCTTTTGGGATTATGTGATAAATATCTGTCTTATCCATTGAACTCTAAGCTTAGTAATACAATAATTCAAGGGACCAGAGCTGCTTTGCTCACAATAAGTGTTCCCAGCAATAGTCAGAGTGCCTGGCACTTACTTTATTCCCAGTAAATACCTATCAAGACGATTAATGTCTTAACACTCTTATTCCTCCAAATATTGTTTAAACTTCTATGTCTAATTGCAAACTAGTTGCAAATAATCAGATAGTGTATACTGATAATTTTGAAGACTCTCAGTGTTCAGATGTTGGAAGCAGAATGAGAAAATTAAAGTGACAAATACCAAAAAGTTAAGGCCTCAATGATGATTGATTTAGCATCCATCTTTGAAAAAAGGTCCAAAAGGAACTGTGAAAATATACATTAATCTATTTAATTTCCATGAAAATGATGAAATTATGAAGGTGGTCAAATTAGTGAAAATTAACAGTAACAGTGGAATCACTGGATATTTAAACTATAGTAGGGAAATTAATATCTTTTCTATGAGAGGAAATTGTAGTTGACCACACCATACATTCCCTTGAAAGAATATATATATATCACTGTCAATAAAGGATAAACTGAAAATGTAATGTATTTTCACTTTCAAACACCTTTAACCAAGTTCTTCATCAAAAGATATTGGGAAAAAAATTTTGTCACTATAAAACTGGTGGAAATGTATTGTCAAAAACAGGAAATTGGCTCAGAAATAGGAAATAAAGGATAGTGATAAATGGACATTTTCTTCTTTGAAAAGGTAAACAATGAGGTTCTCAGAGACCAGTGCTGATACAATTTTTGTTCAACATTTTCATAATCTGTAAAAGGAAAAAGGCCTCTGGACTTTTCATATCTTAAGATTATATAACTCTTTTAGGTAAGGAAATGTGAAATGTCAGATCAACAGGCTGCAGACTGTGTGGGCAAAAACTTAAAATAAAGGGCTTTTTATTTCTTGTTATTATAAAAGAGATCACATAACATGGTAAATAATACAAACAGCACAAAGGGATAAAAAATAAAGTGGAGCTTTCAACTCAGACTACCCTTCAACTCCCTCACGTTGGTTCTATTCCTGGTTCTATTCCATAGAGAATGCCACCTAATTTGGTTTTTCGAATGTCCTTCCTGACATATGTGTATATATACACTTATATACCTATGCCTTTATAGAATATATTTACACATAATTGAGAGCTTACTATACACACACTATTCTAAACTTTGGTTATTTTTATTTAAGAATACATATTGGAAATGTGTTTTCTATTAGCAGAAACCATTGTATCCTTTTTAATGACTGCTTATGTGCTATTATGTGGATTTTCCATATCTAATTTACTCAGTCCCCTGATGATAGATATTTAAGTTGTTTCCTGTTTTTGTTGTTATTAAAATTGCTATTGTTGGTATTTTTGTTATTAATGTTACTACCACAAGGACATTCTTGAATGCATATTTCTTCACTTCTTTGGGAATATACCTCTAGGATAAATTCCCAGAAATGGGATTGCTGAGTCAAAGATTATATGCAGTTATAGTTTGCTTCACTCCCTGTTGCCTTCCAAAATGTTGTATTGATATGTATTCTTACAAGCAGGAAATGAGCATCTGGTTCCTCATACCATAGCCAATAGTGAGCATTATAAAACCTTTTTAGTTCTTACAAAGTATAATCTAAGTACTAAAAATATGTTTTTATTTTAAATTTTCCATTAAATTTTTATTTAAAAAATACAAACTCCTCCCAATCCCTCTACGCCCCACATACTTGAAATAGTCACTCTTTGCAGCATGGCGGAATGGAGGCAGCTGTAGACTGAAGGTTAAGAGGGGAGGGGAGGCAGTGAGAACAGATCATCCTTTAGACAGCCTTGAGAAGAGAAGAGGGAAGGAGCAGGCAGGAAGTGGGGTCAAGGCTCAAGGCAGGAAAAGCATTTTGTTTGTTAAAGAATTTGAGTTATTTAGAATTGGAGTAATCTTTCTCCCCAGGAAGTGGATTCCTTGTCACTAGAAATGGACAAGCCATGGCTGAGATAACCTCTGGCGAAGACACTGCAAAAATAACTCATGCTCTGGAAAGAAAGCTCTAAAATCACCTTATCTCAGGCATGTCAGATAGGAAAATAACTAACATCTAATTGGATCTTCTCAACAACATGTATACTTTGTGAAACTGCAGATTCTTCTTGACTGTCATTAATTACTCACTGAAGTCAATGGTGGGGAATTCCAGAGTAGAAAGAGATGATGTATAAAATTCCTTTGATTTGAAGGAGTTTTGAAATTTGATTTGAAGTTTTTATGATGGATACATTAAGAAATATTTTTATTTAATATACAAGTGGAGGAAAATAATATGACTGACCAAATCCCTAAGTAATTATTCATTCTAGAGGCTTAGTTTTTGCAGAAGAAATGAGAATAGATAAGATTTAGTTGATCACAAATCAATATTTCTTAAGAAAATCATGCAAGACAGAAATATTTTGAAGCCAAAAAAGTTTCAGCTGATAAAGCAATTCCTGCATTCATAGCTTACTGTACATACTTGATTTTTATTTCCCGATCTGTTCACACTCAGTAAGTCCTCCATTTCATCAAACACATTCCATGTATCCAATTTTATTTACAACCTGGCCCATTTCATGTGTCTCTCACATGTATACACTCATTTCTTCATCTGGGATTTATACAAGTTAGTAAAATGCCTGATACAAAGACCAAACAACATTAAAAAAACAACAGAAAAACAGACTTCCCAAATATAGTAGTTTAAGCCTTTTTTTTCCTTGCAGTTTTCTTAGGATTTCATCAAGAGCTTGGGCTGGTATGTCATAATAATTCAGTTTAGAAGATAACTATCAAGGGTGTATCAAAATGTTTTTACCAATTTGTATTGAAATGTTTGGTCTCAACATGGGCAGTCTTTCAAATGCCTGATTAAATTCGTTGGAAGTTTTGTTTGCTAAAGCATTTCACATCCTGGGAAAAATAAAACCAAATATGTTGTTTTTCTTTGTTCTCCACTGAGCCATGCAAAAGTTAAAAAGAGCTTAAAAAAAAAAAAAAAGTAAAGACGAAAAATTTTGAGTAAACCTCCTTTAAATCAAATTGACCTTCTCTAGGCAATTTTTTCTCTGCATCTTGGCAGGGGCTGAATCTATATCCTTCTCTTTTCCAGGCTCACTCTGTGTGGCCCACTTCCTATGGCTATTCCATTCTCTGAAATGACAGCGTTTTCAGACTACAGTAGCTTAAAAAGTATTAATTCCCAGTCACTGGAAATAACCTACATGTCACTCAAGGCAAAGAAATTGTTCTTGCTTTTTGACACTTGAGCTTTATTGCTTCTGAGCTCAGACAACCCCAACACAGAGAGGTGAGAATAACTTTCTCCTGGAACCATTTTCTTTATGCTGCGCTTTGCCACTTGGCTTTCCCTGGCCCCCCAGCCAGGCTGTCAGCGCATTCCCTGCTCAGGGTGGTGTGGGGGGAAGCCCATTTATGGAAGGAGAGTTTATTTTAGGGAAATTTAATCAAGCAGTGAACTTTTATTTTTGCTTTTTTATTTTGGGAAAAAAGACCTTGCTTTAGAATGGATAGCACTCTGGAACTAAGTTTTAGAGATTTTCGTTTTGGCTGATGATGAAACAGTTGCAAACCTCTCTGCTTTTTCCCTTTGCGACTTGTTTCCCCGTTTTGACAGAAAGAACTAGTTGTACAGTGCAGTCGAAATAATCCCCAGTTTTCTTTAGTTTATGATATTTGGGAATGGTAGGCTGCTTGGAAGAGAGGAAAACTTTCTGATTAAAAGCAAGGCAGACAAACACCTTTTGTCTCATCCAAAATGGACTGGGAGCAATGTCTGTAATGCAAACAGCTCTAATGAGGAAAGTCATTCCAGCTTCCTTTTTTCCCCCAGATTTGAAAAAGTCAGATTAACACATTATCTTGACTTGTAAGTCAGTTCAGTTCAGTTCAGTTGCTCAGTTGTGTCCGACTTTTTGCAACCCCGTGGACTGCAGCATGCCAGGCCTCCCTGTCCATCACAAACTCCTGGAGTTTACTCAAACTCATGTCCCTTGAGTTGGTGATGCCATCCAGCCATCTCATCCTCTGTTGTCCCCTTCTCTTCCTGCCTTCAATCTTTCCCAGCATCAGGGTCTTTTCCAATGAGTCAGTTCTTCCCGTCAGGTGGCCAAAGTATTGGAGTTTCAGCTTCAGCATCAGTCCTTTCAGTGAACACCCAGGACTGATTTCCTTTAGGATGGACTGGTTGGATCTCCTTGCAGTCCAAGGGACTCTCAAGAGTCTTCTCCAACACCACAGTTCAGAAGCATCAATTCTTTGGCGCTCAGCTTTCTTTATAGTCCAACTCTCACATCCATACATGACTCCTGGAAAAAGCATAGCCTTGACTAGGCAGACCTTTGTTGGCAAAGTAATGTCTCTGCTTTTTAATATGCTATCTAGGTTGGTCATAACTTTTCTCTCAAGGAACAAACATCTTTTAATTTCATGGATGCAGTCACCATCTGTGGTGATTTTGGAGCCCCCAAAAATAAAGTCTGCCACTGTTTCCACTGTTTCTCCATCTATTTGCCATGAAGTGATGGGACCAGATGCCATGATCTTAGTTTTCTGAACGTTGAGCTTTAAGCCAACTTTTTCACTCTTCTCTTTCACTTTCATCAAGAGGCTCTTTAGTTCTTCTTCACTTTCTGCCATAAGGATGGTGTCACCTGCATATCTGAAGTTATTGATATTTCTCTCGGCAATCTTGATTCCAGCTTGTGCTTCTTCCAGCCCAGCGTTTCTCATGATGTACTCTGCATATAAGTTAAAAAGCAGGGTGACAATATACAGCCTTGACGGACTCCTTTGCCTATTTGGAACCAGTCTGTTGTTCCATGTCCAGTTCTAACTGTTGCTTCCTGACCTGCATACAAGTTTCTCAAGAGGCAGGTCAGGTGGTCTGATATTCCCATCTCTTTCAAAATTTTCCACAGTTTATTGTGAGTATGAGTATATGAACCCAAGAGGAAGCATATCATTAATTACAATAAACCCAATTCTCTATAGTTTATGAGTGTGCAAATTCAAAACTCATATATATCTATAAGCTGACACAAACACGAAACATCCCCCAAGGGTTCTGATAGAAAGTTGGTCCTATTGAAATTTACCTTGAGTGGATACCCTGCCAAACAGAAGAAAACTGACTTTATTTCATATCTTGCTTACCACTGCTGTCTATACACTAGATCATCAAAATCTTCAATATTATTGGGTACTGGAAATTGAGCATTTGTTATAGCAGGGGTAGTTTATCCATTCTCACTTTTAAACCACCTAAAAATCCTATGAGGTAGTTATCCCTACTTACCAGAGGAACGAACTGAGACTCACAGAGTAAATGGAGTACAGAGATATATATTACTATATATCTTAAGTTATATTGTATATAATGTATATTTCTATGTCATATAATTACTACTAATAACTTTTTAACTCTGATTATTCCTCATAAGTATAAAACAGGAACTTTACAGAAAGAGAGGGGCTTCCCTGGTGGCTCAGTCAGTAAAACAATCCGCCTGCATGCAGGAGGTGCAGGTTTGATTGCTGGGTAGGGAAGATGCCCTGGAGAAGGAAATAGCCCCACTCCAGTATTCTTGCCTTGCAAATCCCATGGACTGAAGAGCCTAATGGGCTACCGTGGACAGCAGGAGTCAGACACGGCTTAGTGACTCTACTACTACCTATAGTAACAGAGACTTAAATGTCAGCCTTCCTTGAACAAGTTACTCAGTCTAACGGGACTCAATTAAAAAAGTCAGTTGTCTCAAAGGTATATTTCCCAGAGGCAGAATCTAAACCAGAGATTTGTGTACATGTGCTTTACAAGGGATGCACTGTTTGGGGAAAAAAACAGTAAGGGACTGGACTAGGGAAGCAGAAAGAGTGGACATGGGATGTGATCTCAGGGCAAGTTTAGTCTTGGCCTGATCCACCAGACATTGGAACATCCATTTTATGGAAGCATATGCCCGACTTAGGGAAGGGACAGAGCTTTATCCCCTTTTACCAGTCAGTCATTGGCTGACCCCAGCCACAGTTTGACATGACCTTCATCACTCAGCTTCTGGAAAGTTGGCTCCTGTCTGATGATGCCAGTTCTCCTGAGAAGGTTGAAGGTGTCAGGGTGTCAGTTATTAGCCCACATTATTATCAGAGGCTAGAGCTGAGTGTCATAGCAAGTTAGGCTAAGCAGGGTAGGGCATTTACAACATCTACTATGTCAGTTTCTGTTACATGTCTGCTAGATGTCGTTGATGGTATCTCTTACTTTAAAGGAACTCAAAATCTAATGGGAGGAAAACTATGTTGATAGGGTTCCAATTAGAAGTATTTTTGTAGTATCACCATCTGTTTTTTACTCCTGGGGTGGGGATGGGAGCATGGAGGAGGAGAAGGGAGAGGAGGAAAGGATTGATGAAGGGCTAAGAAAAACTAAATGCTACCAGAAGGAACTTACACTTGGGCTGCCTCTCGGAGACTCTGAGAAGTTAGTGAGTGAGATTGCAAAGGACATTTCCGACAGCAGAAATGGCACAAATAAAGGGAACTTGACTAACCTTGGCAACTTTGGGGAGCAGCATTAGGTCTCTATATCTAGGATGATTAAACCTTGTAAGGGCATGGTGGGAGAAGAGATTGGAAAAGAGGAGTAAGAGTCTTTCGGTTTATGCCTGAGAGTGGAATCTGTTACTGACTCAATAGGAGAGTTGAAAAAAAATTGCTACAGTGTGACATAGTCTTAGGTCTTTGCTATACCAATGACAGTAATTACTTACATACATTTCACACGATGTTTCCATGTTGGTTTATATCTTTTTTTTTCCTACCTCTAGTTCTTCTGGGAATATCTGAAATGTGGACTGGGTAGTTTCTGCACACTAATACAGTTGATTAAAATACACCAAGGAGAATTCTAAGGTTGGTGTCAAAAAGGAGCTCATTGCCTTATTCCACGTGCCAGCAAATACATAGTTTGAGCACAGGGACATAAACTTGCAGAGAAGTTGGTTGTGGGCATTTTCCTCCAGGCTTCTCCAAGCCTATGCTCACCCTACACTTACTCTCTAATCTCTGAGGTTCTTCCACATCCCATTCTTTGAGCTCTATTAGTCACATGGCTGTTAAGACTCCTAACTTGCTAATTTACTTTGCTTTTCCTCAAACCAGTGGCTCACACCATTGAACAATTGTAGCCTTCTTTAGGGTGGAGATCAACTTACTTGCTTGTGCTACAATCACCATTGTTTTCTCTCCATTTGGATACTTGTTGCTTTTCCTGTCCTAGGGTCATATTGCTTTTCCACATGGCCTCTCTGTGAAGCAGGCACTCCGCGTGTTCTGCAGAGCTCCCGTGAATTCCAGCTGAGCTGCAGGCTTTAGAAATACACTTTGGAAAGTAGTGCGGAAAATGGGCTGGAGTGTACAGTGGTGGGAAATAGAGGTGCAGAGTCTAGTGTTCAATAGGGGATATACACACAGAAAAGTCACTGCTTTTGATAGCAAAACCTAGAAACAACCCAGATGCTTTTATTTTGCAGAAGGTGGGGGACATGAATAATGATGGCTTAGTCACACAGTAGGATATTATATAGCTGTCACCCAGTAGTATAGATAAACATGACAATATAGTAAGAGGTATTAAAAAATCTGTCATCCAAACATACTTCTAGCATAATACCATTTTTATAATTTTAAAAACAATACAACAAAAGTAAACATTTTAAGAATATATTCTTAAATGAAATTTAAGAATATAACTATATAAATATAATAACATCACATCATAAAGGAAAAAAGGGACTGATGGAGCAGAATTTGAGATAGTGGTTACCTTACATGGGAGGAAGCAAAGGAATGGAATGGGGAAGGTAATTAGGTTTGTGTCAAGTTCCTAGCTTTTATTTTGAGTGGTGGTTTCATGTGTGCTGATTATGTAATGAAAGGTAACCCCAAATTGTAAACCAATTACATAGAAGAGGGTCATAATGGACCAATGACAACCGTGTGTCATGATCCATGACAGATTATGATTAATGACAGATTCTCAGATTTATGATTAAATCTGTGTACCTTAGATCTAAAAGGAAATTCATAAATAACTCTTGTAGTCATTCAGAAGAGAAAAGGGTATAGCAATACTTATGGCATGAGCTGTTTTGAGAATTAAGTGAGATAAGCTGTGAGCGTCATAGGTTCTTAGCTGATTTGGGAATGGGGAGGGGGTGAATGTTTGGCAAGACTGGGGACTATGGTCCCAAAAGTTTGACGCTGGTGGGTAGACAGCATCACTGTATCTCTTTGAGGCCTTATTTTTCTGGATCAGGTCCTTGTTAAGAGCCAGATAACCTGCCCTATTTCCACTTTATCTCTTTGAGGCCTTATTGCCTGGATCAGGTCCTTCTTAAGAGCCAGATAACCTGCCCTGTTTCCACTTTCTGGGAATCTTAATCTTTCTTTCTTTGTCCATAGAGTCCCCTGACCCCTGGAATATCCAGTACATTCTCTTCACTAAGTTAAAAATTTTTCAAATGATAGGAAAACATTGACTTTAAACAGCTTATTGATGTATTATGGCCTGCAAATATACCTAATGCAAGAAACTACTCCAGGGAAATGAGACATAAAAAAATGTAAGGAGAAACACAAATATTTTAGTAAAATTTCCTGCCCGTATGTTAAGCACTGGTCAAGTAGTTGTAGGTATTCAGTCAATATTTTGACCTTCCACTGCCCCCAAGTTACTAACAAGAAGGATGGACTTTTGTTTCTCTGTTTGGCTCAGGAAATCTTCTACTTGAAAACATGAATGGGATTGCGAGCGTGTACTGTGGAGAAATCTATTCCCGAGTTTGCCTCTTCAAACTCTGCCCTTCTTTCTACGGAACAAAAATGACAACCTGTGTGTTCTGGTGCCAGAATAGGTGACATGTAGGAGGTGTTCAGTACACATTTCCCAACCTGCAAAATAGAAGATGGGAAAGTATCATTTTTTTTTTTTTTTTTCTGAAAAATGGAAACTGGATGAAGGCAGAATCCAGTGTATTCTAAAAGTGGCTTGTGTCTTCCTGTGGTTGTCAGACTTCATCCCATTTCCTATTTCCAAAGGCTGGATGTTCTCCAGTCCAGGGGATAGGAAGGGTGCTTCCTTGGAGCGGGACTGTGAGCATCTATGCAGCTTGGAGACAGCCCACCCAACCAGAAGCCCTCCCACCACACAGCACAACATGGGAACTGAGCCCTGCTTTTCTTTACTTTCCACAGATTCAGGCAAGCAAACAGAGCAAAGCACTCTTCTCCCTTAAAAGAGAAATCGTTTTTAATCTGAGAAAAGTCACTCTAAATCACAAACTGGTGATTCGAGAAAATGTTCCTTTGCCTCCTAGCAGTTCCACAGAGGTAACCTATTCGTTACAGGCATCTCCTGGGTAATTGGCAGACCCCAGGCAATCTGTCCAGATGGCCCTGTCCTAGTAATGTGTGTTGCAATAACATTAAAAAAAAATGCTTTGTGTTGGCTGATTTGAAAATGGATCTCTGTTGTGGAGATAAATATAGAAAACTTATCAGGTTACTAATCTGCCATTGAACGTAGGCCTCAAAGGAAAGTCATAATCATGCCTTTCATATCTGTCTTCAAAGGCCGTCACAAATATAGCTAATGAAATACTACAGCACCTGCCTCCACCTTTATCAGTGTCCCTTCATTTACTTTGCTTTGTCTTTTGAAAATGCCAGCTGACTTCATCATAATTAGATAATGGTACTGAACAAAATGATGACTTCTAATCCACTGTAGCATCACCATGTAACCATGTTTCTGTTGTTAAATTCAGCTAGAAATTTAGGGCTATTGGAAATCCATGTATTGTACACAGTTGATAAATGTTTTTGAATGAATAAACAACTATATGCATTCAGTTATCTCAAGGATCTTAGAGATGTGTAAACCTGTCGTCCTGGTAATCTAACTTAAGAAGTCTCTAAAATTTCACTCAGTGTTCCATTTCAAGTTATTTTTAAAAATGTATTTTTTTTTCTTTGTTTAGAGATCAAAGTAAGAACTTACTATCTGTGGCATAAAACTATTTAACATCACTTAAAATTATTATTAAACCACTTTTCAGGCTTACAGCTGACTGTATCCTTGACTTTAACTTTTCCTTGATCTTATTTTTTCAAACCTAGGTCTCTTCTAAACAAGTCCTCAAGTGCACTTTGCTGCTTAGAATTGTTAAAGGAGATCTCATATCTCTAGTACTTATTAATGTTACCAGATCTGAGCATAACAGAAAGAAAAACTCACTGTTCTTATGAGTTTAAGGATTATTTTCATATATAAAAGTATATTTGATATTAACATTTTAAAACTCATTTCTGGGTTATAAGCAAATAAGATATTTTGAATAAAACAATTATTTTAAAATGTAAGTGTAGGTAGTTTATTGTCAAAAGTATTTGAACAAGATAGTTTTGGTATTACATATTCTTGCTAATGACAGTTCCTACAATTCTGATGTGCTTATTTAGTGGAAAGTCTTGGTTCATTTATCCTTTTGCCAATCACAGGATTTCTAATTACTTTTTTTTAAATAAAATTTGTTTTGTAGAACAGTTTTAGATTTGTAAATAAATTACAAAAATAATACACAGTTTTCCCAAAAACCTCCAGCCAGTATCCCTTCTTATGATGTCTTATGGTATATTTGTTATAATTAATGAACCCAATATTGATATATTATAATTAAAGTTCATTCTTTATTCAGATTCCCCTTAGTTTTTACCTAAGGTTGTATTTCTGTTCCAGAATTCCATCCAGGATATGATATTACATTTAATCATGTCTCCTTAGGCTCCTCTTGCTTGGGACAGTTTCTTAGGTTTTTCCTTGTTTTTGATAACCTTGACAGTTTTGGGGAATACTGGTCAGTTATTTATTTTGTAAGCTGTCCTTCAACTGGAATTTGTCTGATGTTTTTCTGAGGATTAGAGTGGAATTGTGGGTTTTGAGGAGGGTGGCCACAGAGGAAAGATGCTATTTTAACTATATCATGGGAAGAATCTATTATCAATTTAGCTTATTACTATTGATGCTGACCTTTGTCGTTTGGTTAAGGTAGTCTTTGTCAGATTTCCACACTATAAAGTTAGACTTCTTCCAAACCTCTTCCCTGCTTTCCACTTTGTAATGATATCATGTGAGTGGCCCACACTTAAGTAGCTGGGCTCCTATGTAAATTATTTGGAATTCTTTTGCATGGGGAATTTTCTTCCAACCTCATTTATTTCATTATTTGATCACTCATTTATATCATGTACTCATTGATATTTATTTTATACTTCAAATTATAACCTAGCACAACTCTATTTTATTGTTTACATTTTTCCAGCTTTGACCTTTGCAGTCTCTTTTAACTAACTTCACTGCCCTCTGACACACTTCCATCCTTGCAGCATTTGTTAAAAAAAAAAAAAAAAATCATCTTTAGCTCCTTCTTTCTTTTTGGTGTTCTGAGATGTTCCATGCTTTGCTGTATATTTTATTTCCTAGTGCTGAAATCAACCATTTCTCCAAGGAGTCCTGGTTCATTTTATTGGTGTTAGGATAGAGAGTCTGGGTGCTATATGTATTTGCTACCTAGATGTTATTGCTTCTAGGCCCTCTCAATCGACTTAACAAAGAAATATGTGTATATTTTAATATATATTCATATATACACACAAACCTATAATTATTTCTTTATATAACTATCTGTGTCTATATTAAGTTATGCTTAAGTTCATACTGATGTCTCCAACTCTGACCCATTACCACATGGATCATTTTAGCTTTCTCCCCATATTCATCTCGGAACTCCCACTACAACAGCAAGATACCTGGCTTCCACCAACTACCATCCACTCACCTAATGCTGGAGTGTGTTGCCACTTCCTCCTCCAGGGGGTCTTCCCGGCCCAGGGATCGGAGCCATGTCTCCCCCAAGTCTACATTGCAGAGGCTTCTTTACTGCTGAGCCTCCAGGGAAGCCCCTGTGTTTTCACAAATGCAGTCTGCCATGTATTCAAAATTATAGTGTCAAACAGAATAGTTTCACTGTCCTAAGGTCTGCCTGTAACCCACCTGGCCAGTCTTCCTTCTTCACTCAAGTCCCTCGTAAACACTGATCTACTTACGGTTCCTATGGTGGTTTTTTGGTTGAGTTTGAAGAGTTCTCTGTATAGTTTGGATAAAAGTCCTTATGTGTTTTGCAAAGGTTTTCCCCTCAGTCTGTGGCTTGTTTTTTCATTTTTTAAACAGTGTCTTCACAGAGAGAAGTTTTTAATTTTAATAAAGCCACATATCAGTTTTTTCTTTTACGTATTATACTTTTGGTGTTGTATGTCAAAATTCTTGAGCAAACTCAAGCTCACCTAGGTATTTTCCTATGTTTTCTTCTAGAAGCTTCATAGTTTTGCATTTTATGTATAGGTGTATGATCCATTCAGAATTAATTTTCATGAAAAGTGGGTTAAATTTTTTGCTTATGGACATCCAGTTTTTCCAGCATCATTTGTTTAAAGATTGTACTTTTCTCCCTCCAATTTTATTGAGATATAATTGACATTCGGCACTATGTAAATTTAAGATACAGAGCATAATAATTTACATATATATAATTAAATAATTATCATCACAAGTTTAGAAAGATAATCCTTTGTCCATTGAATTGCCTTTGCTGTTTTATCAAAGATCAGTTGATCTTTGTATTTGTATCTTTGTGTTTGTGTGTGTGTGTGGGATCTATTTCTGTGCTCACTGTTTTGTTCTTCTGATCTGCATGTCTGTTCTCTTGCCAGTACTACACTTCCTTGACTTCTGTAGTTTTTATAGTAAGTCTTAAAGTCAGGTACGGTCAGCTCTCCAATTCTCTTGTTCTTCAGTATTGTGCTGAATATTTTGGATGTTATATCTTTCCATACAGACTCTCCAATCAATTGTCAATGTATATAAAACAGCTTGCCAGGATTTTGTTTGGGATCATTTTGAATCTATAGATAAGATTGGAAAGAATTGACATCTTAATAATATTGGTTTTTCTAACTCATGATCACAGAATATCTATTTACTTAGAATTTTTGATTAGATTTTTGCAGTTTTCTGTATATAGATCCTTTACATGTTCTGTTAGGCATACATGTGTTTCTTTTTCCTTAGTGCTATTGTAAATGGTATAATTTTAAAAAACTCAAATTCTTAGATGCTGGAAGATAGGAAATCAACTGACTTTTAAATCCTAAAACTTTGCTATACTCACTTAGTTACAGAAGGATTTTTTGTTTTTGTGATGTCCATTCTTTAGGGTTTTTAACATAGATAATCACATCATCTATGTACAATGACAATTTTATTTTCTCCTTCCCATCTGGTGGTGAATAAAGTACAGCATTCACAAATCTATAAAGTCAAGCAAATGCTCTGTCCACAAATTCAAAAAATTAATTGTACAGAACTAGGTTTTATGAAGCCTATTAAATCTTGGGCTTCTGGAGTGAAGTTACGACTTTTGGCGGGGGGGGGGGAGGGCGTGGCGTGTGGCCTGTTGGAGCTTCGTTCCCCAAGCAGGGTTCAAACATGTGCTCCCTGCAATAGAAGCACAAAGTCCTATCCGCTGACCGCCAGGGTACTCCCAAAGTTATGACTTGATTTACTACCAGTTAGTTATATGAGAGTAACAGAGCTGCTAGAGCCAGTTAAGATGAAAAAATTTTGAAATTGTTTCTCTCTCTCAGTAGAGTAAGCTTTTAAAATTTCTTCAGTTGTATAGCTATTTAGAGAGATATTTATAATACAAGAGTCCAGGGGTCCTTTTGTCAACCTTATAAATAGGTTTAAAAATTTTATCAGTCCTAGGAAACATGTATAGTATCAGCCAGCAACACTTTTTATCAAGAGTGTCATAGTGATGAAATATCTGATAGCTATGAATATTAAGCATGGAGTATATTGAGACAGATTTCAGTTTGATGAATATCCTTATATCTGTACTAATTTAAAACTTTCCTTAAAACCTAGTGCTAATCATGAGCCTTGGGTATAAGGGAAGTCTGACTCTTTCCAAAAGATACTGAATTATGTGAAAAAAGGTCTGTTTTGGATCATTTGTGTTGTTAAGTATAACATTTCTTAATCCTATTTTGATAAGCCACAGTGAATAAGCAGTCTTTTATTCCATGCAAAGATAACTATAGATTTTACATACCATCTCTAGAAATACATAAATCCAGAGTTCAAGATACTGTGTGCTTCATCTGGCTATTCATTTTTATCCCTTATCATAGCCTTTAATAAGCTGGTAAATAATTAAAAAAAAAACAGTACATGAAAAGTTTTACCTTAAAGGAGGCTGTTACTTTTGTATTAATCTTCTGACTTGCTTGTCCTGCATTCAGCTTTGTTTCCAGAACTTTAGCTGTTCGAGTATTTTCTACAAACTCTTCTTTCTCACACTAATGGCCAAATTATAAACCTTTTATTTCCTGTCTTTTAAGAAACATTTTTTATTCCTGTTCTACCCAAGGGAAAAAATTCCTTAGGAAAAAATTTCTACTCATGATAATACAACCTTGTTTACCCTCTTTGTTACTATGGAATTCACAATTTATTCCTTATTTCATATTAGATGTTTTCATTTTCTTGGGATGGAAGGGTGAGCCAATTCAATGGGGGAGAGATAAAATTTTGAGAGATAAAGTTCAGGACTTTTGACTTTCTGATCACTAACACCTTGTTCAGTGAAATTAGCAAACAAAGCTAAATTTTTACTTTGCCTTAGTATGCACAATAAATCTCATTATAATTCTGTGTATTTCATTTGTATATTATCATTGTAAGGAAGATTAGGTGATTAGAACATTGTCACTGGGTAATGCTTACTACTCCTTTTACTACTAAAGTTCTGAGACTACACTGGCCATCCTGTCAGTCTCAAATTTCAATATGATGCTCAGTATTGAATTTCTCTTTGGACATACAGACAACTAAAATTTTTTTTCTGTCAGGTGAGTTAAAAAATGAACAAATCAAAGAACTAGAAGAACCAACTGGTGTTTAGTCTGACCTCTAACATTAGAGTTAAAGTCAACATGGTATTTTGTATCTAAGGCACCCTTACGAGTTTTTAAATGATAGGAAATAAAGTTAGCCCTCTGTTTAGAAAAAAATCAATCTGAATTTAGGTATCTGTCACTTGATCTTTGCTCAACTGCTTCCTTCTGTAACAATGAATTTCAGCTCTTTTAGGTATCTGACAAAGGTCCTCTGTCTTCAGAATAGAGTAGAGAAACATTTTTCTTGTTGCCAGATTTGGAATAGGTACTCCACCATGTTCTTTTGAATAACCATTATTAGTATGCCATAATCCAAAGGAACCATCATGGGTCTTCCTTATAAACAGAATTAGTTTTCTTGTCTTAGTTGTTTTTAAAGGGCATCATGACAAAATCAAATGACTTCCAGCTCCTGCGGTCAAGGAAAAGCTAGAAATCTCTGGAGGAAAATATGCTTCTGCTTACTTGCAGAAAAGAATTTAGCCTTTTTGTGAGTAAAGACCTTAAGGTGAAGAAAATATGGAAATGAATATGTTATCATGTATCAGTTATCTGGCAACTGTCTAGACAAACAATATGTAATAAATAAAATTGGAGAATATTTTGTGATATTTTGGATTCAAGATCTGGAACCAGTTTCAAGCTTTTTCTTATTTAGCTTCACTTGCTCTTGTCAAGGGGCTTCCCTGGAGGCTCAGCAGTAAAGAACTTGCCTGCCAATACAGGAGATTCAGGTTCGATCCCTGGGTCAGGAAGATCCCCTGGAGGAGGAAATGGCAACCCACTGCAGTATTCTTGCCTGGAAAATCCCATGGACAGAGGAGCCTGGTAGACCACAGTCCATGGGGTTGCAACGAGTTGGACACACACAGCAGCCAAACCACCACCACCAACTCTTGTCAAACAGTTATTTCCTGTTCTCAGAATGCTCCTTTGAGATGTTTAACTGAAGTATTGAAAAGCTTCTTAGTCATTAAGTGCCTCTGACAATTTACAGTTGTAACATTTCAGAGGAACACAATGGGATGAGTGAATCAGAAACCAAATGAGTCTCAAATGACAGATCTGATTCCACATTTATCTGCCCTTTGACTCTTCAACATGCTCATGGAAAATGGGCCGTGACCATGAGACCAAGACACGGTGATGGGTGACTTGATGTGAGGAGGCTCTCACAGGAGCAGTTTGTTTGCAGAGAGTTCTGGAAACTAATTTGAATCCCCAAACGTGTTCCTCTATGTAGAACCTGAACTTGCTACTGAAAAGGAAAGATAAAAGCATCTGTCAGAGTACTCAGGAGAGATGGCTTTATGAGTTTAGATAGCAAGGACCAAGTAGAGAGAGAATGGTAAGTCCAGCAAAGGTCAGTCCTTGGGAAGAAATAGAAGTAATATGCAGAATTGGAGCCAGGTCCACAAATAGTGAAAAGTGAAAGGGAAAGTCGCTCAGTTGTGTCCAGCTCCTTGCAACCCCATGGACTATACAGTCCCTGGAATAACATACAATATCTTGAATATTGCCTACTAAAACAGGACCAGCTGTTTGGAAAGAAGTCAAAGAGAGATTGATAAGTGAAAGATGAGAAGCCTTGCCTTGTTCTTACCAAGGCTCTAAGAGAGTGAGGACAATTCCTGAAGAGAAGGCATTCTTTAACAGTGTCTTAAGATAGTCTATGCTTTGAGACTTGTTATATTCTTGATTTTGGTCTCAGTTATAAGTTGGATTCTTTTTCCAGTCAAAAAAGTGTATTTGTTGTTGTTTCTCCTCATGTGTTTTCATATGTAAGAAAATATACTTTACTGTTAAAGCTTTTTACTTATGATCTCCAGTGTCTGCTGCTGCTAAGTCACTTCAGTCGTGTCCGACTCTGTGCGACCCCATAGACGGCAGCCCACCAGGCTCCTCTGTCCCTGGGATTCTCCAAGCAAGAAACTGGAGTGGGTTGCCATTTCTTTCTCCAATGCATGCATGCATGCTAAGTCGCTTCAGTGGTGTCTGACTCTGTTCAACCCCATGGACAGCAGCCCACCAGGCTCCTCTGTCCACGGGATTCTCTAGGCAAGAATACTGGAGTGGGTTGCCATTTCCTTCTCCCCTCCAGTGTCTAGAAAAATCTGTTGTTTTAACTGTTCAGTTCTGTTCTGTTAGAGAATGTTTGCTATCTCATCCGCTGTGATTCTGTTGGGACTACCAATCATATAACCTCCTTGTGATCATACACATAGTATCACACTCCTGGTCACGGGATTGAGTGTGTGACCTGGAACATACTTTTCTGCTCTTTTGTAGAATCTACTGTAATGTTGATTGATTCAAATATAGGCATGTGAGCTGAGATAGGTCAATCAATTCATTTTTCCAGGAGTCTTCTTTTTGTGGAGCTAGGAGAAGGTTCTTTTCTGGATGGTAATGCAGGGTATGGTATTCATTAGATTATAATCCAGGTAATGTTAAATACAAGACCTCAAGTTAGCATTAGCTTGAACATGATAGAAGTTGACTAATTTACCATATAAAAGTCTGATCTGTATGGTAGCTATCCTCCACCGTGTCATTAGGGGCCCACACTCATTATATATAGTTACCCTGCAATGCCAGACATACAAGTTTTCTCTCACAGTCAAAGAGGACTGCTCCAGCTTCTATCCTATGTCTTCATTACAACTAGTGGGAAGGGAACCACCAAGGGGATGGCATACCTCATCTCTTCAAAGGCATAACTAGAAGATGTGTAGATCACTACTGCTCAGATCATATCAGCTGTAACTTACATGGCCACACCTGTCTTTAAGTCAAGGTAGAAGTAGTCACCATTATATGAATAACCACATGACTAATTAAAAATTCTACTGTCATTGAAAAAGTGGAGAATGGAAATTTAAGGAAGCATGTCTGTTTTTATCAAATGTAGGCATCTGGGTTTCCTGGAAGCTTCCTTTTCTACTCTACAAAGTCTTCCTGTAGTTGATAAAAGTTGAAGATTTTTAAATGTTTGAATATGGTTGTGCTCCTTCCTGACTTTCTAATTAAGTAGACAAATAAATTTGCGTGTATGTGATTTGCTAAATAAATTTAAGTCAAGCTGTTACAGCTTGTGGTCCAAATAGTCTTGACTAATACTATGCTGCAAAGGGTGAAGGAGAACTAATTCTAGTCTCTAAGGATGAATGCAAAGAAGAGAGCTCTGACTGCTTCTTTTATGGCATATTATATGCATAAATGTTTCCTGAAAACCATGGTCGTTACATATTGAAAAGTCCTGTGGAGTATTTGGCTCAATAAAAATTTAAGATGAGCAAAGAATTTAAACTCTCAGAGATGGTCAGGGTTTGATGAAGGCTGAAGATAAAGAGTACAAGAATTAATAATAAAAACATTTCTCACATGTTCAGAGTTTCCATGGCATTTTCTGAGTCTTTCATTTTATGAATGTTCAATAAACTTGGGTGACTTCTGAAATTAAAAAAAAGTAGCCATTTCTTAAATACCTACTCTGTGCTTAAGAATTAACTATTTAAATAATTTCATTTAATTTTAACTTCAACTTTATAGTGATGTGTATTACTCCCATTTTATAAATATTCAGAAACTTCCCCAAGATGATAATTTGTGGCTAAACTAGGATTGCATCTTAATCTGACTTGCAAGCCGGCCTTAGTCTTTC
Source organism: Cervus canadensis (assembly GCF_019320065.1). Taxonomy (NCBI): domain Eukaryota; kingdom Metazoa; phylum Chordata; class Mammalia; order Artiodactyla; family Cervidae; genus Cervus; species Cervus canadensis. The sequence goes on along the minus strand of NC_057404.1, from coordinate 45,367,968 downwards.
CTTACATCATCATTACCACCATTGGTTTCATCGGGGTCATCACGATTCGCTGTCCTTTTTCTCTAGCACCCCCATTCACAACCACTGTAACTCCTACACCATAACCACTATCACCACTATCATCACTACTGCATCAGAAGCAGTCTCAGCACTACTGCCCTGAGCACCACCATCTAAAGTGGTCTACCACATCCAATAACAACCCCAGAATAATAACTCTTGAGGATAATATTAGACAAGTGTTTTATTGCATGCAAATAATAGCTTTAAACATAAAATGACCAGTATGATTAATGTAGCAAACCAAAAATTCACTCCATATTTTAAGTTAATCATTAATTTTTCTTCTTGACTCACAGGATACATTATATATACTGTCCAATTAATTATCTAGTATATTGATTTTATAAGGAAAAAGACCTTGATTTGCTGTTTTATTTTAAATATATAAATTTTAAATGTATCTTTGCTGTCATTCATTCATCAAAAAAAATGGTCTCTTTAGTGTCAGACTCTGAATGACTTGAGAATGCAATGGTGGTGAAGGCAATGAGACAACATAAAATGGAGCAAGGATTTGTAATGACGTGTGTTAAGTGTAAGGAGGGGAAAATAAGGGAAGAAAATGGAAGACAAGATAGAGACACCTCACAGTTTGGGGTGGGATGGAAAGGTACCCTAAAGGAAGTGATGCTTACACTGAGATTTAAAGGATGAGTCAGATACAGAAAGAAAAAGAAGGGACCAGAGTGTTCCAGAGCAAACTGCATAGAAAGGCCCAGACACAAAAATGGTAACTGTTTCTAGAAGTTAGTATTCATTGTGTGAATCTGGACATGAGAGGGAAGGGCTGCAACTTGTAGGAGAAGTAAGTGCTGGGTCACATAAACCATGCTGAGTCAGGGGGACTGTATCCTAAGGGTAGTGGGGATAAGTTGAAATCCTTCAAGACAATCAGAGTCATGCTTTAGAACTTTGCTTTAAACTGCTGCTCGCAGTTTGGAGAAGGAATTTTGGGGGTCAAAACTGAAGGCAGAGATTAGGACCGTTACTAACTTGCAGTACTCCAAATGAAATGATCATCCTCCAGAGTTATCTCACTTGAGATGGGAATAGTTTGCTTTTCATCCTGGTAAAGGCAGTGAGGGAAAGTGGTGCACAAATTCAAGAAATAGTTATGAAGTGGAATCATCACGACTTGCGGTTGATTAAAACAGAGACATGAAAGGAAGGAGGATTTAAAGATTACACCACTGTTGCTGTGTGGGCCATCAGTATCTGGTGATGTAATGCTTTTAAATATGGAGGAAAGAAAGTTTTGGAGCAAAGAGAATGAATTAAAGGTTTTTGGTTATTAAAAAAAACTTTTTACTTGGAAATAGTTTCATGCTTAATGAAAAGTTGAAAAAAATGATACAAAGATCCTCTTAGACACTTTCTCTCTGTACACACACACACACACACACATATACATACATGCACAGGGAGAGATAGATATAAATAGATAGTTATAAGTGTGTAGTTAGATTTAGCATCCCTGAACTATCATAAATTTTTGTCTCTATTTTCATTGCATGTGTTTTAAAGAACAAGGACATTCCTTTACATAAGGATACTGCAATTTTCCATTTTAGGAGCTTTACATTGATACATCATTTAAATGTACCATCCATATTCCGATTTTGTTAACTGATCAAATTATATCCTTTTTAACTTTTTTTTCCTCTCCAGAACTGGATCCATTCCAGGGTCATGTATTGCATTTCATTCTATCTCTCTTTAATATCCTTTCATCTGAAATAGTTCTTCAGTAGTTTCACTGTCTTCCATTTTTTATAATAGACTAGAATAATTTATAATATAATGAAACATTTTCTACTTGGAATTGTCTGATACTTTGTCCTGATTAGATTCAAGTTGTGCACCCCAGGTCATGACATTACATAAGCGATGTTGTACGCCTCTCAGGGTATTACATTCAGAGGCATATGTTTTCTATCCACCTCTTAACAGATGATTTGATTTAGATCATCTTATCAAGGTATTGCCTTATTTTTCTACAGAATAATTACTGTTTCCCCCTTGCATCTTATAAACACTTTATGAAGAGACATTCCAGGACATACAAATAAACATATGCTCTTCATTAAAATCTCTCTCCCCCTAACCTCTCTGATTTATCATCCATTGGTGATTCTTTCATGAGCCAATCTTTACTATGCTAGTTACAAAATAATTTTCCAACTCCACCACTCTCTCCACAATTATCAGTTGGCATTGTGCTCTAGAGCCTTCTTTTCTCCTCCATGTATGGATTCCTATTTTTTTCAGTTTTTAATTTGCTACCATCTTTTATATTGATGCACAAAATGCCCTATATTTGACCAAATTTCAGTATATGCTTTCAGATATTAGATGTGAATTTTGCTGCAGTGGAGAATTATTTTGAATTCAGGACATTTTAACATGGAATTCTTTGTTAACCTGGCTCATTTTGATGAATTCAGTTTTGTGCTTGTTGAGTTTTTATTGTCCACGGGACATAAAAGTAGAGATGTCCAAGAGATTGTTGGATACATAAGTCTGGATGTCAGGAGAGTAATACACTAGATTGAACCATTGTCTTGAGAATCCTCAACTATAATGATGGTAATTGAAGCTCTGAAGATAGATAAGATTGCTTAGTATCTCAGTGAGCAGCTGTCTAGATCATAAATCTAAGATAATGGATATTAACAAAAACAATTACAATAACAAGTACTGAGCTTATTTGAGATTATAAAAGTATATTTAGTGTGGATGTTAAAAATGTCAAACAGGGAATTCCTTGGAGGTCCAGTGGTTAGGATTCCGCACTAGCACTGCAGGGGTCGTGGGCCTGATTCCTAGTTGGAGAACAAGAACAAGGTTCTCCAACCAAAAAAAAAAAAGAAACACCAAACAAACGAAAAAACCCCAAACCACCTACCTCCCACAAAACTAGAGGCATTTAAGAGACTTTTTTTTATAGTAAGTGATGAACATGGTCAAAATTAGAATTCTGTGTTAATAATTCTTTCTTTCTTCTGCTTATTCTATATTTCCCACTGAATGTTATCCTTTAAAATATGCCTGGAAGGAGCCTGCCTGTAAATTTGTGTTGACTCAAACTGACCTGAAAGTTACCTCATAAGAAAGGATCCCAAGTTCAAACGTTCAGGATTCAAACAAAGCATCAACAGCAGCAGAACTCAGATCTCAGAGCTGAAAGTGAATACTCCCTCCTCTATCTGCTGAAATGTTGCCTTTTACAGCTCCTTGTGGAATGGCAGAACTCAGGTGCTCTATGAGGCAGCCTTTAATGGTGTCCTAGAAGCACTAGGAATGAGAAGCTCTGTGCTGAAAGGAAATTTCCACCAAAGTAGTCACCCCACACACAAAATTAACCTTGCTGATTACAAATTTTGTGCCTGTATTTATTTTCTCACGGGGCAAGGGAGCGATGTGAACATATTATGCCATGTGGAATAGAGAAACAAGAAGTTAGGAGAAAGGAAGCTCAGGGTACACACACAATAAAATATTTTCCTATATAAAATGAACTGGCTGTCAGGGTGAAAAAAAGAATCACCAGAACATGTGTTTTCAGTCATATGACTAAAAAACCCACAAAGCTTTAGAGAGAGAGACAGAGTATATTCCTTAAAGGATTTCACAGAATTCTTGGGCTGGCTGTCAGTCTTAGCTGGGCTGATAGATTGGGGTGGCAGAGATAATGTTAAATCAAATGATTCCTGTTTTTCTAGTTTTGCATTCTGCTGAATGCATAGAAACTATCAATTCTCAGAAAGCGGTACTATTTATACACAATGTAAATTTGTGAGAAAGCCAATGGTAATTATCTCCGTATTAATAAAATTGACTTCATTTTTCCTGTGGTTTAAAAATGTCATTTAACATGCCTTTAAGATAAGTCACATTATTTCAGGCTATAAATTTGATTGTTGAATTTTAATTAATTGAATAAAAAATGACAATAATTTAAAATTTATTGCAAATATTATTTTAAAAAGTCTCTTTTGGAGAGCCCCTTAATTACATATGTAAAGTATAATATTTAAATTGTTCTTCAGTATCTCCATAGTTTATAAAATATATGTTATTCTTAATTTCATTTATAGAACTGATAATAACATTCCTTTGTGAGCTTTTTCATAATGATTCTTGGAGACCATTTGTTGCTACGCATAATACAATGAATCACTAAAACATCTGTTGCTACTTTTTAAAAAGTTGCTCCTATACCTAAATTGCCTGTCAGCCATAGCCTGGGCTCCATCTATTGCACAATGTTTGCCGCTGGGAAATGGACTTTTTCCACGAATTAGTTTTTAAAGCTTTCAAACATAAGGGACCCCTTGGTATACACTGACTGTAATTTTGAATATAACATATCCACTAATACTTTTGCATTCTTTATGAACATTACATATAAGCAATAAAACTTCATTATCAGACAGGATGGTTTCATCTATTGTAATCAAAATTTGTTTGACTTAGCTAATTTTATACATCTTTCTCAATGTTGATTTTTCTTCAAAAAGAATCATGGCTTTCAGAACAAAGAAATCATTTCCTTTTTTTTTCATTTTCTACTTACAACTCTCACATGATGATACTAATTTTACTTTAGTCTTGTGAGGCCCATCACATTTTGTAATCATTTGTACTTCTCTGTAGGAAACAACTTATTAAAGAGTTCTAAAAAGAAATCCAATGCTGATATTACGATTTTCAGTGCTTTTCTCTGAATCTTAGTAATATGATAAACATTTGCCAATTTTATCATCTGTATCTTTCCTGTCAGCACTTTTAATCTTCTTTTCACCTTCCTTTCTCCCTCCAACCTCGCTTCCTTTCTTTTTTTAAAAGTGTGTATAGATGACCATAATTTATTGAACACATTCCCCAATAGTAGAATTTAAATTTACCCTAGTTTTTGCTGCAAGAAGTTAACATTGTCTTAACATATGTCTTTGCAAACTTTATTCAAATATATATATAAAAAAGTTCCCATAAATAGAATTTTTGGAAAAGGGGCATGGTGAAGGAACTGGAATAGGGCTCTCAGTTACTGGTCGATTTCCAAATTCTCAGATTTTCCTGAAATCTTTCACTTTTGAGGTAATTAAAATGCTATTTTCATTGTTTAATTATACAAAATGATGCATGAATTTATATTTGATGAAAAATTATCTAGAGAAAAAATTTCAATTTCATTCCCTTTTTAATCTCTGCCAAACCCTTTTGTAAAGGAGGGGCATGCATCCATACACACAGATACAGATTTTTTTCCTTTTTAATAAACTAGTATAGATTATGTGAAATATATTATACTGTAAATATATTAGATCACCACATCAAATCTTTTTATGTTTCCCTTTTTAAATCAACTCTACTGAGATGTAATTTACATGCAATAAAATGCATCCATTTAAAATGTACAACTTGATGAATTTTAACAAATACTTACACCTATGTAAACACCACCATAATTAAGATATGAAACACTTCCATCAAACTATAAAGTTCCCTTGTATTCATATATAGTCAGCCCCTTCCTCAATCCTGGCCCCATGCAACCACCGATCTGATTTCTAGATTAATCATTCTAGATTAGTTTTGCCAGATTTAGAAATTCATTTAAATGGAATCATACAGAAAGTGGTCTCCTGTGTTTGGTATCTTTTTTGATACCGGGCACTCATCACTTTTTGGGAGTTATTCATGCTATTACATGTGCCAATAGTTCTTTGTTACTGGGTATATTTATATAGGTACATGTTTATACATTTACCACCACTGGACATTTCAGTGCTTCTAGTTTTTGACTATTATGAGCAAAGCTTCTCTGTACATTTGTATGCATGTATTTTGAGGGGGACACACATGATATTAATTTGTTTTGGTAAATGTGCTGGTTTATACAGGACATGTATGTTTCATTTTATACAGAACTGACAATTGCCCAACATGGTTGTACCATTTTATATTTCCTCCAGCATTTCATATTCTTATTATCTTTCAAACGCTGAAGGTGTTAATTTTGGTACAGATCGGTTTATCAGCATTTTCTCTGAAGGTCTGTGAAATTGTTTTTTTTTTTTTTTTTGCAAAGGAATCTTTGTCTAACATAAGTGGTGAAGATTTTCTCTTATAGTTTCTTCTATAAGTTCTATGTTTTTAGCTTTAACTTTTAGATTTAAGATCATTTTAAGTTAATTTCAGTATCTGTTGGCAGATAAGTATAGCACTTCGCTTTTTCCATGAAAATATCTAATATTTTAATCCTTTTTTATATGTACCACATTTTCATTTTTAACTCTTCATAATTGCGGTATAGTTGATTTACAGTATTACATTAGGTTCAAGTGTACAAAGTAGTACTTCAGAACTTTTACAGATTATACTCCATGTATAGCTATTATGCAATACTGGCTATATTTCCTGTGCTATAACAATATATTCTTTTATCTTATTTGTTTTATGCATAATACTCTGTACCTCTTAATCCTCTAATCCTATCTTCCCTTCCACCCTTACCTCTCTTGATGGTAACCACTAGTTTGTTCTCTAAATCTGTGTCTGCTTCTTTTTTGTTATATTCACTAGTTTGTTCTATTTTTTAGATTCCACATATATGTGATAGCGTATAGTATTTGTCTTTCTCTCTCTGATTATTTCACTAAGCATGATACCCTTCAGATTCATCCATGTTGTTTAAAATGGCAAAATTTCATTCTTTTTTATGGCAAGTGGTATTCCTTTGTACAATTTACCATAGCTCTGTTGATGGACACTGGTTGCTTCCATATCTTGGCTATTGTAAATAATGCTGCTGTGAACTTTGGGGCGCATGTGTCTTTTCAAATTAGCGTCTTTGTTTTCTCCAGATAAATACCCAAGAGTGGAATTACAGGATCATATGGTAGTTCTATTTTTAGTTTTTTGAGGAACCATCATACTGTTTTGCACAGTGGCTGCACAAATTTACTTTCCTACAAAAAGAGTACTAGAGTTCCCTTTTCTCCACATCCTCACAAATATTTGTTATTTGTTTTCTTTTTGATGATAGCCATTCTGACACGAGTGAGGTGATATATCATTTTGGTTCTGATTTGCTTGTCTCTGATGATTAGAAATGTTGAGCACCTTTTCATGTGTCTGTTGGCCATCTATATGTCTTCTTTGGAAAAATAGCTATTCAAGTCTTCTGCCCATCTTTTAATCAGGGTTTTTTCATGTTGAGTTGTATGAGCTGTTTATATATTCTGGATATCAATCCTTTGTTGGTAATGATTTGCAAATATTTTCTCCCACTCAGTAGGTTTTCTTTTCATTTTGTCAATGGTTTCCTTTGCTGTGCAAAAGCTTTTAAGTTTAATAAGGTTCATCACAAAATTTTTGCTTTTGTTGCCTTTGCCTTACAAGTCAGTTCAAAAAATATTTCTACTAATTATGTGAAAGATTGTTTTGCCTATGTTTTCTTTTAGGAGTTTTATGGTTTCTTACATGTAGGTCTTTAACCTATTTTGAGTTTACTTTTATAAATGGTGTGAGAAAATGTTCTAATCTCATTCTTCGACACGTAGCTATCCAGTTTCCCCGGTACCATTTACTGGGGAGACTGTCTTTTCTCCACTGTATATTCTTGCCTCCTTTGTTGTTGATTAATTGACCATAGGTGCGTGGTTTACTTCTGAGATGTCTATGAAGTTCCAATGGTCTATGTTTCTGCTTTAGTGCCAGTACCATACTGTTTTGATTATGTAGCTTGGTGGTATAGTGCTCAGTCTGGCTAATCCAGGTTTGAATATCTCTCAGTCTTGTGCATCCTGAGTCTGTGCCCAGATTCTCTGGAGTTGCACTCTTTTCCCAAGCAGCTTTACACTCAACCAAACACTTGAGACCATTAGCCATATTTCTGAATCTCTTTAGCTAGATAGCTTTCTCCTTTCCAAAGCTCTGCCTCACAAATTCCAACTACCTCGGTCTCCCCACATTCTGATCTCTCCCTTTCACTCAGAATACCATCATGTTCTTCCTGCACCAAGATCCAGGAAAGTACCTTCCGGCTCACAGTCCAGGTGCTCATACCGGCCACTTCTGTTTCCTTTCCCTCGAGGGTCACAGTCCTATGCTGTCTCCTGTCCAGCGTGTGAAAACGCTTGTTTCATGTCTTTTGTACAGTTTCTATTTGTTTCACTAGAAGGGCCAGCCTGGTACCAGTTACTCCATCTTTGCTAGAAGTAGAACGATAGGAACATTTTATTTTGCTAAATGTTGCCGAATTTCCCTTCAAAGAGATTGTACCAGTTGTCATTTCTACCAACTCTGTATGATAGGGTACTTATTTTTCTATCCATTATCAAAAGTGAATTTCATTCAGTGTTTTACTCTTTGTCCCTTTGAGAGGTATTTTTATTTATAATTCTTTGAATATGTTAGGTTTAGTCATTTTTACATGTTATCAGCCTTGTATACTTCTTTTTCTTTGCCTATTTACAGGTCTGGGTCATTTTCCCATTTATACTTTTCCTTTTTAATTGATTTCTTAGTATTCTTTCTGTCTTCATTCATTTATTCATTCATTCAATCATTCAACAATGTTTACTCTATACCAGCTACATTCCAGGCCCTGTTCTAAGTGCTGGGAATATGACTAATCCTGCACTGATGAAGTTTATATTCTAATGAGTAACGAGGATAGAGAGAATAAATACAGCATAAACACATTCTATATGTCATATGGTGGTAAGTAAGTGTGGAGAAGAATAAAACATGGTATGGGAAATTCAGTACAATGGAAATATATTTTTGGATTGGGGAATTTCAGTTTTCTATAAAATCTTTAGATAAAGATTCTTTGACAGGTATATTTAAGTGAAGACCTGAATGAACAAAGTAAGTTATGTGGATGTCTGGAAAAAGAAGATTCCAGTTAGCTGAAACAGCATGAACAAGGGCCTGATGATGGTTGTTGCTCAGCATGCTGGCGATGTTAGAAAGCGGCCCCTGTAGCAGGAAGGTCGAGAGAGTAGAGGGGTGAGAGCTTTTGTGGTCAACTGGGGGGAGTCTCTAGGTTAGTCAGAAGTTGGCAGGAAATTTTAAATTCACTGTTAATTCATCTGAGTGAGATGGGAAGCCATGGAGGATAATATGCAGCCATCTAACTCATTTTCACTTATAAAGGATCCTCTTAGTAGCTTCGTGGAGAAGATGATACAGGGAAGCGAAAGGAGAGCAGAGCAGCATCTGTGTGTCTCAACACATAACTGAATATATGGTGTTAATTGTGTTGAGTTGTAGTGTTACCTTGATTATATACTGTATTCTCAGGTGCATTTGGCTCTTTCAGTTCCCCTCTAACTTGTTTTCCATTGTTACTGTTAAACTTCATCTTGATACCTGGTAGGTCTATAATGACAGACTGATCATTCTGGTCAGTTAATCAAAACAGTCCCAGTTTATACCTGTGGTAGATCAGTTAATACCTGTTAATTACTTATAATATGACTTCTCCTATCAAGTGACCTGGTTTGGATGATAAACTACATGGTCACTCTATAACTTCATTATTCTTCTTCAGTTTTCTGGGTGTTCTTTCATATTTAGCTTTTTGAATTATAGTTTTGTTTTCTATGATGTTTCAATAAAAATTCAAGTTGTTATTTTAGGGGGAATAAAGCTGTATTTTTAAAATATTTTAAGTTACTAGTAAAGTAAATATTAATTTTGGGCAATATTTATCTTTCCCTAACCACAAAAAGATTTGCATTTTAAAATAGTGAAGTCTTCAATATCTTTGTGTATATTTTAAGACTTGGTTTTTACACAATTTTTACACAATATTTATATATTTTTATACAATTTTATAGTACAATGTTTACAATACAAAATATTTTACAATATTTTATACATTATTTTTATACAATTTTAACATTTATATCTTGTCATTTAACAATGTTTTCTTACGGAATTTTTCAAACATGAAGAAGTAAAGTGTATAGTATAACAGCCTCATATAATCATCACCCAAGTTCAACTACCATAAACATTTTTCCTAATTTTCTAGTTATTTTAACTCTTATTTGCTATACTACTTAAAATGTTTTTCTTGCTGTATTTTTTTAGAAAAATATTATTCATATACTATTGTAAATTGTCACATTTCTATATTATGTTACTATTTCAAAAATGTTTTTCCTTATGGGGCTATCAAGTATAAAATCTTGTCAACTGCAAGTGATAATTTTGATTTCTTTCTCACTTTATTTACATTGAGTTGTTTGGAACTCTTATATTAACTAATCTCTTAGCTGGCATAGATTAAAAATAGCATTGTAACAAATATACTTATAACATCATTTATGTTTTAAAGAAATGCGCTATTAGAAACTTTCATACTTTCCATTTCTAATCTCTTATTTCTGTTTTTTTTTTTTGGACTTAAGTATTCATAATATATTAAGATTTGAATCCAAGTTTTATACTCTTTATAAGCTAGGCAGTTTTCCACATTTTAGGAGCTCTTTGTAAACACCATTTGCAATGAATGTATAATATTCCTTTGGCCCTGTTTCACTCTGTAGCAGGTGATAAGCTTCCAGGCTGTGCTTACATCCCCATGGGAATGACTTCACTCAATTGCAATGTGTGCAGTGGGCCATGAAGCAAAATCACACCAAACCACAAACCACTTGAGTAGAGTCTATTCTACATGCCTAAACTTCTCTAGATCACATTCTGTATCATCACCTGCAGTTAAACTGCCCACTAGTCTCCTACTTTTGAGCTGTAAGCAGTCTCATTTGTATTTCCTACTATGAACAAGCCTGTGTTGAATATTTGTGACCTGGGACCAATAATGGATTATCTTTCCTGTAAATGATCTGTCCGTTTATAAGTATCCATAGTGCTTCCCTGGTGGTCTCCAGGCTGGACACAGTAGGCTTCTCTGAAGAACCCTCTGTGGTGAACACATCCTCTCCCAGGTTGGAAAAGGACAACCCAGAGCCTGAACTGCCCAAGAACTACAAAGGTTCTATCTTCACGATTTTCTTCTCACTATAGCACTGAGATCAGAAGGTGATGTTATGTTAATTATGTTATGATATGACCTTTTATTTTGGGAAATAATGTAATCTATTCCCCTGAATGCCTATTTTTCTCATTCCTGAAATATTCAATATTAGGGCTAGGGTTTCCCAGAGAGGAATTTTTGCTTCATCTTTTATGTGAAGAGACCACTAGAACAATTTTGTACATTGATCTTTGTGCACAAGTCTAATTATTTTCGTATGATGAATTTTTAGAACTTGAAGTACTAAAGCCAAATATATATTTAATTTTATTATTACATATATTGCAATATTGGCTTCTAGCTTTACTGTATCTATTTACATGTTTTTATCAACAATATTTGAGAATTCCTATTTATTCACTTCCCAGCTTACATGGATATCATCAACCTTTTAAATTTTGTGTCTCTGATGGGCAACATATGATATCTTGTTGTTGTTGTTTAGTCACTAAGTCATGTCCGACTCTTGAGACTTCATAGACAGTAGCCTGCCAGGTTCCTCTGTCCATGGGATTTCCCAGGCAAGAATACTGAAGTGGGTTGCCATTTCCTTCTCTAAGGGACCTTCCATACACAGGGATTGAACTCGTGTCTTCTGCATTGGTGGGCAGATTCTATACCATTGACCCACCAGGTATATCAGTGTCATATCTTTTTGCCTTTTCATACTGCTCATGAGGTTCTCAAGGCAAGACTGCTGAAGTGGTTTGCCATTCCCTTCTCCAGTGAACCATGTTTTGTCAGAACTCTCCACCATGACCCATTGGTCTTAGGTGGCCCTACACACATGACCCATAGTTTCATTGAGTTGGACAAGGCTGTGGTCCATGTGATCAGTTTGGTTAGTTTTCTGTGATTGTGGTTTTCATTCTATCTGCCCTCTGATGGATAAAGATAAGAGGCTTATGGAAGCTTCCTGATGGGAGACACTGACTGAGGGGGAAACTGGGTCTTGTTCTGGTGGGCGGGGCCATGCTCAGTAAATCTCTAATCCAATTTTCTGTTGATGGGCGGGGCTGCGTTCTCTCCCTGTTGCTTGACCTGAGGCCAAACTATGGTGGAGGTCATGGCAACCTCTTTCAAAAGGTCCAGGGCACACACTGCTGCACCCAGTGCCCCCGAGCCTGCAGCAGGCCACGGCAGACCCACGCCTCTACCAGAGACTCCGGGACACTCACAGGCAAGTCTGGGTCAGTCTCTTGTGAGGTCACTGCTCCTTTCTTCTTGGTCCTGGTGCACACGAGGTTCTGTTTGTGCCCTCTAAAAGTCTGTTTCCCCAGTCCTGTGTAAGTTCTGGTGGCGCTATGGTGGGGTTAACGGCAACCTCCTCAAATAGGGCTCATGCCATACCCAGGTCTGCTGCATCCAGAGCCCCTGCCCCTACATCAGGCCACTGCTGAACCATGCCTTCATAGAAGGTACTCAAACACAGTTCTGGCTCAGTCTCTGTGGGGTCTCTGGGTCCTGGTGCACACGAGGTTTGTTTGAGTCCTCCAAGCACCTCTGGTGGGTATGGGGTTTGATTCTAAACAGGATTTCGTCCCTCCAACCATCTTGCTGGGGCTTCTCCTTTGCCCTTGGACGTTGTATTCTTTTTTTGGTGGAATCTAACATTCTCCTGTTGACATTGTTCAGCAGCAAGTTGTAATTTTGGAGTTCTTGCAGGAGAAGATGAGCAGACGTCCTTCTACTCTGCCATCTTGTATGAAAAGGCAAGAAGATAGGACACTGAAAGATGAACTCCCCAGATCGGGAGGTGCCCAATATGCCACTGGAGATCAGTGGAGAAATAACTCTGGAAAGATGAAGAGACAGAACCAAAGCAAACACAACACCCAGTTGTGGATGTGACTGGTGATGGAAGTGAAGTCCGATGCTATAAAGAGCAATATTGCATAAGAACCTGGAATGTTAGGTCCATGAATCAAGCCAAATTGGAAGTGATCAAACAGGAGATGCCAAGACTGAACATTGACATTTTAGGAATCAGTGAACTAAAATGGACTGGAATGGGCAAATTTAACTCAGATGATCATTATATCTGCTACTGTGGGCAAGAATCCCTTAGACGAAATGGAGTAGCCATCATAGTCAACAAAACAGCCCAAAGTGCAGTACTTGGATGCAGTCTCAAAAACGACGGAATGATCTCTGTTCGTTTTCAAGGCACACCGTTCAATATCACAGTAGTCCAAGCCTATGCCCCGACCAGTAATGCTGAAGAAGCTGAAGCTGAACAGTTCTATGAGGACCTACAAGCCCTTCAAGAACTAACACCTAAAAAAGATGTCCTTTTCATTATAGAGGACGTGAATGCCAAAGAAGGAAGTCAAGAGATACCTGGAGTAACAGGCAAATTTGGCCTTGGAGTACAAAACGAAGCAGGTCAAAGGCTAATAGGATTTTGCCAAGAGAACACACTGGTCATAGCAAACACCCTCTTCCAACAACACAAGAGAAGACTCCACACGTGAACATCACCAGATGGTCAACACCGAAATCAGATTGATTATATTCTTTGCAGCCAAAGATAGAGAAGCTTTATACAGTCAGCAAAAACAAGACCAGGAGCTGACTGTGGCTCAGATCATGAACTCTTTATTGCCAAATTCAGACTTAAATTGAAGAAAGTAGGGAAAACCACTAGAACATTACAGGTATGACCTAAATCAGATCCCTTATGATTATACAGTGGAAGTGAGAAATAGATTCAAGGGATTAGATCTGATACACAGCATCCTTGAAGAACTGTGGACAGAGGTTCATGGCATTGTATAGGAGGCAGAGATTAACACCATCCCCAAGAAAAAGAAATGTAAAAAGGCAAAATTTTTGTCTAAGGAGGCCTTACAAATAGTTGTGAAAAGAAGAGAAGCAAAAGGCAAAAGAGAAAAGGGAAGATAAACCCATTTGAATGCAGAGTTCCAAAGAATAGCAAGGAGAGATAAGAAAGCCTTCCTCAGTAATCAATACAAAGAAATAGACGAAAACAATAGAATAGGAAAGATGAAATATCTCTTCAAGAAAATTAGAGATACCAAGGGAACATTTCATGCAAAGAGGGGCGCAATAAAGGACAGAAACAGTATGGATCTAACAGAAGCAAAAGATACTAAGAAGAGTTGGCAAGAATACACAGAAGAACTATACTAAAAAGATCATCATAACCCAGACAATCATGATGTTGTGATCACTCACCTGTAGCCAGATATCCTGGAATGCGAAGTCAAGTGGACCTTAGGAAGCATCACTATGAACAAAGCTGGTGGAGGTGATGGAATTCCAGTTGACCTATTTCAAAGATGATGCTGTGCAAGTGCTGCACTCAATATGACAGCAAATATGGAAGACTCAGTAGTGGCCACAGGACTGGAAAAGGTCAGTTTTCATTCCAATCCCAAAAAATGTTCAAACTACCACTTAGTTGCACATATCTCACACACTAGCAAAGTAGTGATCAAAATTCTCCAAGCCAGGCTTCAACAGTACGTGAACCACAAACTTCCAGATGTTCAAGCTGGATTGAGAAAAGGCAGAGGAACCAGAGATCAAATTGCCAACATCCATTGGATCATCCAAAAAGCAAGATAGCTCTAGAAAAAACATCTACTTGTGCTTTGTTTACTATGCCAAAGCCTTTGACTGTGTGGATCACAACAAACTATGGAAAATTCTTAAAGAGATGGGAATACCACACCACCTGACTTGCCTCCTGAGAAACCTGTATGCAGGTCAAGAAGCAACAGTTAGAACTGGACATGGAACAACAGACTGGTTCCAAATTGGGAAAGGTGTACTTTAAGGTTGTATATTGTCACTTTGCTTGTTTAACTTATATGCAGAGTACATCATGAGAAATGCTGGGCTGGATGAAGCACAAGCTGGAATCAAAATTGCTGGGAGAAATATCAGTAACCTCAGATATGCAGATGACACCACCCTTATGGCAAAGAACTAAACAGCCTCTTGATGAAAGTGAAAGAGGAGAGTGAAAAAGCTGTCTTAAAACTCAACATTCAGAAAACTAAGATCATGGCATCTATTTTCATTACTTCATGGCAAATAGATGGGGAAACAATGGAAACAGTGAGAGACTTTATTTTCTTTGGGCTCCACAATAACTGCAAATGGGGACTGCAGCCATGAAATTAAAAGATGCTTACTCCTTGGAAGAAAAGCTGTGACCAATCTAGACAGCATATTACAAAGCAGAGACATTACTTTGCCAACAAAGGTCCATCTAGTCAAAGCTATGGTTTTTCCAGTAGTCTTGTATGGATGTTGAGAGTTGGACTATAAAGAAAGCTGAGCGCCAAAGAACTGATGTTTTTGAACTGTGGTGTTGGAGAAGACTCTTAAGGGTCCCTTGGACTGCAAGAAGATCCAACCAGTCCATCCTAAAGGAAATCAGTCCTGGGTGTTCACTGAAAGGACTGATGCTGAAGCTGAAACTCCAAAACTTTGGCTACCTGATGCGAAGCACTGACTAGAAAAGACCCTGATACTGGGAAAGATTGAAAGTGGGCAGGTAAGGGGACAACAGAGGATGAGATGGTTGGATGGCATCACCAACCCGATGGACATGAATTTGAGTAAGCTCCAGGAATTTGTGATGGACGGGGAAGCCTGGTGTGCTGCAGTTCATGGGCTCACAAAGCATCAGACACGACTGAGTGACTGAACCGAACTGAACTGACCAGGGATCTCATTACCACTTAAATGTCTGTCTTTTTGATCAGACATACTTTATTACTTTCTAACCATTTTTTTTCCTGCAGTATTGATTGTTTCCCCATATTCTGTTTGGGTTGTTTGTTTATAAGAATATGGTTTTGAATGAGGGATATCCATCACTTTAACTTATTGTATTATTACCCCTCTAATTTGTTTTGTTTTAATGTTTAGAAATTATAAGAATAATAATTTGATAAATATTTTCCTGGTAGTAAAAAATTTCTGTAAAGGTTTATTAAAGGTTTTTCATTTATTCTTCAGGAAAGAGGCCAGAGAGGCTAGTGCCAGACATTTGCATCCAAATCTTGGCATTGTTTCTTAGGTACTTCATGCCCTAAGGGAGTTTCTGTAATCCCAGACTCACCTCTCACCTCGTTCCTCCTCACTCTGAGCTCTGACGTTCCCTTCTCTATGGTAGGTTTTCCCTGGCCTTGAGGCTTATTTGCATTATACAATTCCTTTCCTTGACTTGTCCCCTGAAGATTCTTTAGGTCCTCAAATAAATGTGCTTTCTGATCTGATGTTTGTGGCAAGTACTGTAAGTTGGCTGTCTTCAAAACCATCTCCAAACACCTTCACATCTGCCTTCCTTTGGAACAGGGGTTATTGAAATGAAGAAGCCTTTCCTAAAGATTTGTTAGAAATGCAAATTCTTAGGCCCCTCTGGAAATTTCCCTAATTAGCTCTGAGGGTGGGGGCCAGTGATTAGTATTTAATTAAGCGCTCCAGGTGATTTTTTTTTTAATTGAGATTCTGATGCAAAGAAAGCTTGAAGGCAGGGGAAGGGGATGACAGAGGATGAGATGGTTGGATGGCATCACCAACTCGATGGACATGAGTTTGAGCAAGCTCCAGGAGTTGGTGATGGACAGGGAAGCTTGGTGTGCTGCAGTCCATGGAGTCTCAAAGAGTTGGACACGACCCAGCGACTGAACTGACTGATGGAAACTACCGTTCCATAACCTTAAATACTGTGCAAAGTGGAATGCTAGTACCTCGCCCCTCCCCCACCTGGTGTAAAAGGCCTCACTTCTGCAAAGGTAGATAATAAGGGGAACTTGACCATTATAGCTCAGGCTTCTGAAAGAAAAAAACTACTCTCTCTTTATAGGACTCACCTATGACTCTTCCACAAATGGGTTAGGTGTTTTAATTTCCTCTACACTCTTAAAATTCACATTAATAAACCACCTCACCCTAGCCTCCCTTGATACTTAAAGTGGTCATCTGGTAAAGAGACTTAGTAAACTCAGCTACTGAGGGATCTGAGAAAATATTTTATAGCTAGGGTGGCCCTTTGCTCTTCTCTGTTTTTGCTGTCTAGAATATTTATGAAATACGTGGAGTGCAGCAACCACTTTGCAACCAAGAGGTGATATACCTAAGAATGAAAAGCCAACACACTAAGAATGGCAAGATGGGGAGAAAGAATCTGGGGTACTTGATAAATTTGTTAAGTAGCTGAACTAGTTAGAAGAAATCAACTTCTTTGCTTTTTGTTTTTTTAATTTCCTATAATAAAATATAAATACATGCATAATTTTTAATTTTAAAAAGTTTAAAAGGTGGCACAATGGTAAAGAATCTGCCCCCAATGCAGGAGACGCAAGAGACACAAGTTCGATCCCTAGGTCAG
The DNA here is from genome assembly GCF_019320065.1 of Cervus canadensis. Classification (NCBI taxonomy): domain Eukaryota; kingdom Metazoa; phylum Chordata; class Mammalia; order Artiodactyla; family Cervidae; genus Cervus; species Cervus canadensis. Next base: position 45,350,476 of record NC_057404.1, on the reverse strand, counting down.
GAAGATCTTCTGGAGTAGGAAATGGCAATCCACTCTAGTATTCTTGCCTGGAAAATTCCAGGGACAGAGGAGCCTGGCTGGCTATAGTCCATGGGATTGCAAAGAGTTGTATATGATGGAGCACACAAAATATAAATGCAAGTCTGTTTACAATCAGATTCTCTAGTAATTTCTCTGAAAAAGTGTTTATCTACAATACACTTGGACTTGTTCAATAAGGTACAAAATGCCTTTTTAAAATGTTGGTTATAAAAGCAAAATGAGAACTGTAGCAAGAGAGGTAAGTGGGAGTGTAGGTAGGCTGTAGCTTTCAGGAATGGTAGTTGGAGACAAGCTGCTAGTTTGCCAGCCAGGGGGTGAGGTTTTAACAGCCATTCAGGGAATGTAGGTAAGGCCTACCTACATACCTGGGGATTCAAACTGAGATGCCAGTGTTAAGTTGGGTAAGGGTGACATAGAAAAACTTCAAACCTGCAAGGGTAGATAACAAGGAAACTTGATCAGCATAGCTTAGACTCGGTAAAGAAAAAAACAGTCTCTCTCATAGTTCTCATCTATGTTGTTTTTTGTTGTTCAGTTGCTCAGTCTTGTCCGACCCTTTGAGATCCCATGGACTGCAGGCACGCCAGGCTTTCCTGTCCTTCGTTATCCTGGAGTTTGCTCAAACTCCTGTCCTTTGACTTGGTGATGCCATCCAACCATCTCATCCTCTCTTGCCCCCTTCTCCTCCTGCCCTCAATCTTTCCCAGCATCAGGGTCTTTTCCAATGAGTCAGCTCTTTGCCTCAGGTGACCAAAGTATTAGAGTTTCAGCTTTAGCATCAAGCCTTCCATATTCAGGGTTGATTTCCTTTAGGATTGAATAGTTTGATCTCCTTGCAGTCCAAGGGACTCTCAAGAGTCTTCAGCACTACAGTTCGAAAGCATCAATTCTTCAGTGCTCAGGCTTCTTTATGGTCCAACTCTCACATCCATACATGACTACTGGAAAAACCATAGCTTTGAAGTTTCTGCTTTTTAATACACTGTCTAGGTTTCTCATTTCTCTGCTTTTTAACATACTGCCTAGGTTTCTCATAGCCTGTCTTCCAAGGAGCAAGCATCTTTTAGTTTTATGGCTGCAGTCACTGCCCACAGTGATTTTGGAGCCCGAGAAAATAATCTTTCTCATCTATGACTCTTCCACAAATGGGTTAGGTTTTTTAATTTCTTGTACAATCTTAACATTAACATAGAAAAACACCTACGTTACTTACACCTTTGAAGCACCTGGCTAAGCAAAACCAACACTTCTCTGGATGGATACATTCTCAAGTAGGCCAGGTAGTTCCTCCAAAGATGAAGTCCCACATACGGTAAGGTCACAATCTAAAATTGCAGTGAACGCAAGAACACAATTCATGACAAAACAGCAGAAAACACAGAGAAATACACCACTCAGAATGTCAAGTTCCTTAGAATTAAAAGATAGAGGATATGAGATAACACACTTAAATGATTAAAGATTAAAAGAAGAAAATCTATGATTTGGATTTGCTGGTAGCAATGGAAGAGGTGAGAAGTTGTTGATTTTTGGTTGTATTTTGAAGGTAGAATTGGCAGGATTTGTTAGTGACTTGGGTTTTAGATGTGAGTGAAAGGAGACTAGATTTTGGGTATGGCTTTTAGTCTGAGTGAATGGAATGACAGATATTAAGACAAAAAGAATTACTAGAGGTAAAGAGGATAAAATTATTTCTTCATTAAGATATAAATATTCTTCAGCTAAATATTCATAAGAACTTTCAATTTATGAAGAAATTGACCAAATTACAAGGAATTATTGACAAATTCACCATCAGAGTGGGAAAATTTTAACAAACCTCCCATAGTAATGGAGAGGGCAAAGACAAAGAAGTGAAAATATAATTAATTTCAATAGCACATTAAATTTTTTCATTTAATAGACATATGTTAAATTTCTACACTCAATGATTAGTGAATGCACATTTTATACCCCCATATGGTATTTGGAAAAATTGAACTCAAAGTGTGCAATAGCATCACCAAATATAAAAAAATCAATATTATCAAGCTTACATTTTCTGACCACAATTCAGTATACTTTAGGTATTAACAACAAAACATATTAATATTTACCCTCTCCCCCATTTATTTAGGCATTCTCAAACATTTTCTAAATGATCTGTGGATCAAAAATTAATAAAAATGAGAACAGATTTATGACAGCTATAATAACATTTTATTTATAAAAATTTGTGAGCTGCAATTAGATTAGTATTTGAGAATTTGTAACATCAAAAACTAATATTGTAAAATGCAAATTTTATTGTCAGCACATCTGTTGACCCCATGTGAATTATTCCTGGGAGTGCTGTATAGGACATGGCCCAGTGCTGAGAACTTCCGTGTTAACATACATAGTAATGCTTTATTGTATACACAGGTGACCCTTGAACATCACAGGGGTTAGGGTCACTGACTCTCATGTAGTCAAAATCTGAGCATAAATAACTTTACCATGGGCCCTCCATATCCGGCGCTCTGTATCTGCAAATTTCACCGACCAGACTCTGGAGTACTGGGAGAAATCTGTATATAAGTGGGCAAGCACAGTCCCAAACCTGTGTTATTCAAGGGTCAGATGGTGGCTCAGTGGTAAAGAACCCACCTGCCGATGAAGGAGACACATGTTCAATCCCTGGGTTGGGAAGGGCCCCTGGAGAAGGAAATGGCAACCCACTCTAGTGTTCTTGCCTGGAAAATCCCATATAGAGAGGATCCTGGGGGACTGCAGTCCAAGGGGTCAAAGACACGACTTAGCGACTAAACAACAACATGGTCCCATTGATGTGTATTATAAAAAGAACCCTTTTATATATGAGGATCATGCCAATTTCTAAGCTTTCCATCAGTATTCACACTGGCACCAGGTTAAGCTCTCTAAGCACACTGCTCCGTCTGAAATACCTTGCTCCCTTGATCCTCCTAGAAAATTTTTCACATGTTCTGACCTCCTGTCATAGTAATCCTTCCTCTGATTGTGATCTTTGGCTTCTCTCTCCACTCATCCTACTCTCTTGTCTATAAAGTGTCTGTGTGTTGTATGTATATCTACTATTTTACATTTACAATTGTACTGTAGTGATTTTTATATATCCCTTTCTTCTGTTGGCCTAAACATTTTGAGAGTAAATACCATACCTTAATCAGCGTTAAGTAGTGCCTGCCCGTAGGATGTGCTGAATGAATAGGTATAGACTCCAGCACAGGGAGCTCATAAATCCCTCAAAATTATTTCTTCCTTCATAAAGTAAAATGGATGATCTCTTAAGTTATCTCCTCTGATGTTGTATTAATTGTAAATCTGTATCACCACACCGGTAATTTACTTCTCTCAAGCATAGTCACAAAAAGATTTAAGGAAATTTAGGGAAGAACACACACAGTTGGGGGAGGGGGAGGGAGGGAAAGAGAGAGAGCAAGAGAGAAAAATCCATGTATTTGTAGTTTCATATTTAAGTGCAAGTAATGTTAACAGACGTTCAGAAAGGGAGGACAGGAGAGATGTAGGGCATTTATATTTAGAAAGTGTGAGAAATAAGGTCAATTCAGCAAAGATTTCGGTAAGAATCTGTGTAGAGCGAAGAGGCAGAAGTCTGACAGCAGCCAGGGGAAGGAGTGGATCTCATCAAGAGGAGGAACAACAGTATCAGTGAAGCAGAGCAGTTAGATGAGAATAGAGAGGAGAGCAAATGCTTGGCTACATGTTAAATAAGAGCTACAATTTGTCCTGGGCAGAGTGAAATCATAAGATCTACATGGTTAAATGTATTAGAACTGTTACAATGGCTTAAGATGATTTAAAAGGCAGCATAAGCTTTTGAAAACTTTTAAGAGTTTATTTCTAAAGCATTTGCAAAATCTTTATTCAAAGTGGAAAGGTCTTTAAATGTAAAATTTTCATACATTTTGTCATAATTGCTAAATATCTACATAACTTCATATATTCTCCTTTTGTTTATTCAGGATAAATCTCCATTCTCTTTGGAGAGAATAAACTCAATAAATGTTATATTACTTCAAAAGTATCAAATATACTTTCAGGATATACTCACTAATTTTATATGCTTCACTCCAAACACTAAATTCTGATAGTTGATGGTTTCATTGTATCAGAATGAAAGTCAGGGTGGGCTTAAGAAAAAAAAGTGAAACTTTCAGAATGAACATTTGCTATTGATTATAAGAATGTGTCAGATATGTGTGTGGGGAAGGGGGAGGGTGAACAGTGGTGGGTAGTTGCATGATCTATTAATAAGAAACAGTTTAATGCAGGAGATCACTAAAGCATGGCTAATTCTGAAGCCAAAACCCACACATTCTTAACTTTCCCTCCAGCTTTAGAACCACTTTCCACACACTCAGTACAGGAACTGGAACATTATTCTTTGAAAGCAAAGCCAGTGTTTAGAAAATCTGAAATTGAGCTAACAGCACAGCATATAGAAGTCACACAGGATGTTATTTTAAGCTGTAATGCAGAAATGTCAGTTCATTTGATATCTTTATTTGTTACATGTGGGCTTGAAGAAAGCATGTTATATACATTTTTGCTTTACAGATACTCTGTTACAGGGTATATTCAACTGTCAGGAAATTTTGAGATCCATCAAAGAGACAGAATCTTTATGGAACAGCTTTTGGAGAGAAGAACATACAGTGATTTATCTCAGCCCTTCCCCTAGAAGAATGTATATTTAAAAATATCACTCAGGAGTCATTCAGGAAGGATGTCCAGCTGGGTGAATCACATAAATGTAATGGTTATGCAATTTAAGCAGCTAGCTCGTATTCTATCAACATGCTCTCTCTCCATTGCACATAAGTCAGAGACTTAAATACACAACTGGATCCAAAGACAGGATTGTGCAATATCCAGAGGTAATGAACATGATGTTTAATTGAATGCACTTGACTAATGCTTGTGCTATTTTACAGACACTCCAATCCAAATATCTCACCACATCCTATATTTACGTTTTCTCTTTTTGCTTCGTTATCAGCTTTATGTGATTACTTCAGAATATTAAATCAGATGGTCAATTGGTGACCTTCTACTACTTGATTAGCTGCTGTAAAAGGGAAAAATGAAATGTGAATTTTAACATCAATGACACATGCTTTGATGTCCTAACAGCCTGAAGATTACACATTTCTCTTTTGTATAAAATGTACAAATAGGAAGAGGTTGAAATTTTCTGTGTCTCTGTACTATATAAATAAGCAGAAAATTATTTTGGATGTAACAGTAAAATAAAGCAATCTTTGGCAATTTTTGCTGAATTGCTTCTAAAGGAAAAACAGGAAAGTTATTTCTCTTTAACAAGGATATAAGAAGAGAAAAATATGGAGTGAGAAAGGACCTTACTTGTATTGGTAGAAAAAATTAGAAATGAATATCTGTAAGCTAGAGCTGTATCTATATACATTACATAGATATATAGCTGCAGGGGTAGAGAAACTACAGTTCGGTGAAGACTCTCCCAATGGGTGATAGTGGTTTTGCATCTTGTCAGAGGTCTGTGTGTGATTTGCCAGAGTACATTGGCGATAATGTACTACAATGTCTGTCTACTCCAATTTCACTGAAAGAATTCACCTAAAAGTGTAGATAATTAAAAAATATGTGATGGGATATTTTGAATATTGTGTGATTGTTTAAAACTTTATTACCTTTCACAAAATATATTTTTAAAATTTTATCTATTTTTGGCTGCACTAGATCTTTGTTGCTGCACATGGGCATTCTCTAGCTGCAGCAAGTAGGAGCTCCTCTTTTTGGCAGTGTATGGGCTTCTCATTGTGGTGGCTTTTCTTATTGTGGAACACAGACTCTTCATGAGCTTCAGTCGTTGTGGTACATGGACTGAGTTACTCCATGGCATTGGGATCTTCCCAGACCAGGGATCAAACCCATGTTCCCTGCATTGACAGGCAGATTCTTAACCATTGGACCACCAGGGGCAGCCCCAACAAAATATGTTGATAGGACCACATCTCTTTCTTATAAGAGTGAAAGCAAGCAGAAACAATATTTAATGTGGAAAGATTTTATAACTATGTATATTCAAAAAAGTAAAGCAAGCCTCTTATTAAAATGATTGTATTGGTTTAAAATATGTAAAACTAAAGATACTGAATAAATTTTATTAAAAATGTATTTAAAGCAGTTTATGTAGGAGAGGAGGGTATTGTATACTCCCACAGGTACATGTTGCAAAAAAAAAAGAGAGAGAGGGTAATTAGGTACCAATCAAGAACAGTTTTGCTGAAAACTATTAAATTCCTTACAGGTTTTCATTGTTGTTTTACATTTCTGTTTTTCCTTATATCCAATTATCATTTGTGGTGAAATAGGTGGTATTGTATAATGATTTAAATAATGATAGGCTGTACAAATCACTGTCAAAAATGTCAAGAAGTATTTTTGACAGTGGATACATATTTTATCCAAGAATCTGAGTAGCTCTTGTCTTTAAAATGATTGTATTTATTCATTCATTTAATCATCCAGAAAAATGTGTGTTTTATGATCTTTATCTACTAAGCACTGTTTGGGCATAAGGGTTAGAGTATTCACTAATTCATGTACAGTTGACCCTTGAACGCTGACCCAGCGCACAGTAGAAAATCCACACGTAACCTCACAGTTGGCCGTCCATGTCTGTAGTTCCACACCCTTGGATTCAACCGAGGCTCATGTAGTACTGTGGTACCTGATGAAAAAAATCTGCACAGAAGTGAACCCTTGAAGTTCAAACCTGTGTTGTTCAGGGTCAGATAAATTTCTGTCAGTCATTTTCCTGGGATTCATGTTCTGATGGGGTGATAGGGCTGTTTTGAAGCAAATGAAAAGGAGAGGTTTCTAGGGACATGGTATCCCTCCTTCTGTGGACCAACTCATTCTTAACTTTAAGTACATCTTATCTTTTCTGGTTTTTTTGGGGGGGGGGTTCATTTTACTCTATTTTCTCTACTTCAATCTGTTATGGTTCTCTTGTACTATTCTAATTTCCAAACTAGTTTCCTTGTTTTCTTCCAAGCCATGCTGCACAATATGGCCAGACTGGACTTTTCAAGATATTTTTGTTCAAGTTGTCCCTCTATGTGAATCTGTTCAATGGTATCTCTGTTTTTAGAATAAAGTGCTAATTCCATAACATAGCCTGCATGATGTGGCCTCTGCTGCATCTTCTTCCACACCTCCCATCACACTTCACCTCTCACCTTGGGCCTCCATCTACCTTGCTCTTCCCTAGGTCATGCTAGCAGAACAAGCGCATTCCCACTCTTCTCTTGTGGTCCCCATTGCTTGGAATGCCCTTCCACCACTCCGGCGCTTTTCTTTAACCTGATTTGATGCCATCCATCTTATCCTAACTTCAGTTTTACTTTATCAAGGAGGACTTCTCTAACATTCCAAGTTTGTTTATCCTTACTTTCTCTCTAAGTGTCCTGCAGTTTCTCTTCCCACCTTACGGTATCCTGAAGCTTCCCATTATAGTTATCTAAGTTGCAGATTTACTGTTTGCTTGTTCAAGTCTTTAATAATGCAACTGAAACTTTAGCAAAGTCTAAGACTGTCTTCTTGCTTATTTTTGCATTTTATGGCACAAGGTGACTGATCACTTATTTTTGAATAAATAAATGAATGAGTACTGCTGCCTTCACTAGGAATTTGGATGTTAGAAAAATCCCCTTACCTTGCTCTTCAGGTTATCACAATTCACCATTTACTACATGAGTTTGGACATTAGCCTCAGCTTTAAACTCTGTAGCTAGCAGAGAAACTGACTAAGAAATTTAATTATTTCAAACCAAAATATGACAAAATATTCATTCATTTAATCATCTAAAAAAATGTGTGTTTTATGACCTTTATCTACTAAGCACTGTTTAGGCATAGGGGTTAGAGTATTCACTATTTCTCTTATGGTAAAATAATGTGATTATATGATTTTATAATTGAAATGTACCATCAGTTACTTTGGGTACATTATTTATGGCCATCTGTAATTTTGTGTTCAATAGTGGAAGCCTGGGTATGTTAGTTAATCTCTCTTTGACTTGATTTTCTCATTTTTAAGTTTTGACTATATGCTTGATCATCTACCTAAACTCTTTAAAGACATTATTGGACTATAGTACATACTCAATAAATTACAGAAGTTCTTTAATATCTTTTTATTAATATTTAAGCCAGATATACCAGCTATACCTGAGAGCTGCATATATATATAGCAGCTACACCTAAAAGCTGCACATATATATTGAAAAGCCCGTAAATAAGAGCCTCCATTGCCAGCATGCTCACTATAGCTAGGCTAAGAGCAAACTATGCCATATGAAGGGGCCCGGAGAGAATTTAGTATATAGCAGGTATGAAATACATGTTTGTTGAATGAATTAATAATAGCATGATAATAAATAATTAGCAATAGTAATTATAATACTACAGATCTTCCATTTCTTGGATATATAGGAAAAATGGAAGTGGCTTCAAAACTAAAGGGTTAATTTAGCACAGTTAGGGTATTTTAAAATCTTACATCTTAAAAAAAAAAAATTTACATCTTCATTGTTCATTGTTCAGTCATTAAGTCATGTCTGGTTCTTTGCAACACCACAGACCGCAGCATGCCAGGCTTCCCTGTCCTTCCCATCTCCCTGAGTTTGCTCAAACTCATGTCCATTGAGTCATTGATGCCATCCAACCATCTCATCCTCTTTTGTCCCCTTCTCCTCCTGCCTTGAATCTTTCCTACCATCAGGGTCTTTTCCAATGAGTTGGCTCTTTGCATCAGGGCGCCAAAGTATTGAAGTTTCAGCTTCAGCATTAGGCCTTCCAATGAATATCCAGGGTTGATTTCCTTTAGGATTGACTGGTTTGATCTCTTGCAGTCCAAGAGACTGTCAAGAGTCTTCTCCAACACCACAGTTCAAAAGCATTGATTCTGTGGCACTCAACCTTCATTATGGTTTAACTCTCACATCCACACTTGACTACTAGAAAAACCATAGCTTGGCTAGACAGACCTTTGTCACCAAAGTGATGTCATAGCTTTTCTTTCTAGATCAAGAATTTTTTAATTCCTTGGCTGCAGTCACTGTCTGCAGTGATTTTGGAACCCAAGAAAATAAAATTTGTCACTGTTTCCAATGCTTCCCCATCTATTTTCCATGAAATGATGGATGCCATGATCTTAGTTTTTTGAATGTTGAGTTTTAAGCCATCTTTTTCCTCTTTGCTTTCTGCCATTAGAGTTGTGTCATCTGCATATCTGAGGTTGTTGATATTTCTCCCAGCAATCTTGATTCCAGATTGTGAGTCATCTAGCCTGGCAGAGAACCTCAGGAACAGTGCATCTCCATGTTGGTTGATAACTTTATTTTTTATATTATTTTGGATTTTAAGTGTAATATCTGTATTATTAAACATTTAAATTAAAATTGATAAATAAGTCTTGATATGAAGCAATATGAATTATTTTCATATTGAATTAATTTTTAAAAATCTCTTTAATGCTTCCTAGTTGTGATGGAATCCCTTTCACGAGGTTTTAATTCCTATGTTACTATTTCTGACCATGGAGCTTGTTTCTAATTGTCTTATATTGGAGATTTTAAAAAGAGTATGGGTATCGTCTATGGCAAATGTCCCAGGAATAATAATAAGCATAAATATTTAGGTTTACTTGAGTTGGCATTCTAGGTGTATCTCGTGAAGAAGTAACTCTGTTTCTGAGTTCTCTTGGGGCAGACTCAACTAAGTATTGATTAATATTGCCTTCCTTAATAAAGTTATTGAACTCATGATATAGCTTTTGCCTCCCTGAATTGATCTTAGAAGTATTAAGCAGATGAAAGGTAAGCCTCTGCTTCTACTATAATCAAGTCATAGAGTGGACTACTAAGAACATATATTTTCTTCTAATAAATTGGTTGGATGGTCATGTTGAATGGAAGCTCTGTGGAGTGTCTGAGCTCTGGTCAAAAACAAGGGAAGCCACAAGTGACATTCTAGACCTGTACAGTTAAAGTGACAATGCAAGAGGCAACCCGACTTTCCCACTTACCTTTGTGTGGAAGCAAAGAGGATTCCTATAACCAAACATAGCTAAGTAGAGGCATTAACATCACACAAGTCAAAAGTGACAATTATTCTTAAGAGGTATAGCTGGAACTGATCCTGGGATAGAGCCTTGAGATAGAAAGGGAAGACTGGGCGTAGGTATTACTGGTGCTATTTCCATCTGTATTCACTGCATGCCCTCTACCTCCAGAAAATAAAACTTTATGGTCTGTTTTTAAGTGCTATGAGCTGAATGTTTTTATCTCCAAAATTCTTATGTTGAAAACATAATTCCCAGTGTGATGGTATTTGAAAGTGGAGGTCTTTGGAAGGTAATTAGTGCTCTTATAAAAGAGGAGGTGACATGAAATCTCTGTCTTCACGTGCACCCCGAGGAAAGGCTGTATGAGGACCGAACCAAGAAGATGGCTCTTAAACTGACCAAACTAGCAGTCTGATCTCTGACTTCCAGCCTGCCACATCTTGAGAAATAAATGTTTGTTGTTTTAACAGCCACCCAGTCTACGGTAATTTTTTAATAGCAGCCCAAACTGACTAAAGCAGTAAGTTCCTAGAACTGATAGCTCAGTTCATGCAAACTGTCAAGATCATTTTGAGGGTAACTGTCTCTCAAATCAAGTAACTTTCTTGGGACCCTTTCTGAAAACTGCCTTGGTTGAAATAATGGAATGTTAGATTGGAAGCATGTAAACCTAAAGAACACTGCAGAAGTCTTAAGTGTACACTGAGGTGCAGAGTTAGAGGTGGTGCAAATCAGATTTCTTACTCCAACACAAGATCTGCAGAGTGGAATTCTGAGTGCCATCTGCATGGCACAGTCATCAGCTGGAGCTTACCAGACAGGAAATAAAACTGTTACAAAAAGCAGAGGATTTGGAATCAGACCT